>NC_030421.2:28258886-28558886 GCF_001660625.3 Ictalurus punctatus
TCTATAACAAAGACCACTATGTTCAGTAGTATGTATAACACACTGTAATGATATAGCTGGCTTTAATTTAATTTATCTTCAGTGTAGCTAGCTTTCTATACAATTAACGCTAGCGCCGCTTATGGGCTAGCGCTGCTAGTGGGCTAAGGCTAGCTTTCCTTGTGCCCGTTAGCTTACTGTGGTGTGATGTCGAAGCGAACATCTCTGTCCTCCCAAAGCGCGTCTAACACTCCCGCCATGATCAGCCGTCAAACACACCGTAAACTAAACAAACGACTTCAGGTCTGAAACCGAGATTTCCCCTCGATGACACTCGCTAGCTGGCGGATAAAAGGATTTGAAGACCAGCGTCTCTGCGTCACCGTGGTAACAGCGGACACCGCGTCCTACGGCAAGAGCGGTGGGTCAATCCGTCGTTTGGATTCTCAAGACACTACAAGCGAAAAGGGTTATATTTAAAAACAGTAGATATCACAGTCCGTCTTTGGCAGCTGATTGCTGATATAAGTATTTTTGGTATTGGAACCGTTCCCAAAAAGTTATAATTATTTATACAAATGATGCTTTGTGTAATTGTCGATTCCTGCCACCGCCCTGTATGTGTGCGGAGAGCATGTTCTCCCTGTGCTGTGGGGGTTTCTTCCAGGTACTCCAGTTTCCTCCCCCAGTCCAAAGACATGCATGTTAGACTGATTGGCATGTCCAAAATGTCTGTAGTGTAGGAATGGGTGTGTGAATGTGATAGTTCCCTTTGGAGCTCCGCGCCTTCCTCCAGCTTTCGCCCATCGGGTACTTTGCTGTAAAAGCAAAATATCTCTTAACATTTGATTAAAAAAAAAAATAGTCAATACCTACTGTGCAAATTAGACATAGCAGAGCATCAGAGCTTTCAATAAAAGCACATGTTTCAGCCCAGCCACTTTGAAATTTTCCGATGCTCCTCTGAATTCTTTCTTTTCGCCATCTCCAAAAACTAGGTAGGTAGCTGCTTGAATCTGAATGTAAGAGGTTACCATAGAAACATAAGTGGTTTGCCGTTGACTGGTGTCGTGGCACGTGCGCACATACATGCACTGCATACGTGTGCTGACTAGAACAGCTTGAATTGTATTATTGTAAACTGACTTTTTATTCACTTCGGTAGACTGTACGACAAAAGAATTGTTATTGGCTCATTTTCTGCAGGAAAATGACCTCTAGTGGTGTGTCTAAGTTTTTAATGATGATATGTTGGTGAAGGTTGAGACACCTGACGAGCCACACGATTTTTGTTAAATAGCCACATGTGGCTCGTGAACCATAGGTTCCCGACCACCAATATATCACCTCTGGAGCAGATAAGACTAAAGTCGTTGTTCAAGGGCCCAAGGGGGTGGCTGTGTCTTTGGCTGGTGCAGCTGGGCTGGGGAGGCTGTGACTGTGAGTCTGTGACTGTGGCTGTGGCGTATGTGACTGGGGCGGCTGTAGCAGTGGCTGGGGCTGTGGCGTCTGTGACTGTGTCTGGGGCAGCTGTAGCTGTGGCTGGGGCTGTAGCGGCTGTGACTGTGGCTGGGGCTGCTGTAGCTGTGGCTGGGCCTGTGAAATCTGTGACTGTGGCTGGGGCGGCTGTAGCTGTACATCATCTACTTATGTAATCAAGAAAATGCCACTGACTGTTATGGCATTTTTATGGCAATTTTTATAAAAATTTAATATAAATCCAACAACAATCAGCATTTCAGGTAATTCTACTTTGGTATCCTTTTAATTAGGCATTGGAAAAACATGTAAAAATTTGTGAATGCAATTCATCTACAAACTCATATTTAGTTCTGAATATAGAAAACAATGATTTTTAGCAAAGCATGTTTATAAAGGAAAGTTGTATATCTGTATATTACAATAGCATCAAAGCATGTTTTATATATATATAAGTTCAGGGGATGGAGCTGGACTTGATCCAACTACATCTATAAGCTATAAACGCCTAATAGGCTGACAGGACTGAAATCTGACATGGTCTTCTGCTGTTGTAGCCCATCCACCTCAAGGTTCAAGGTGTGCATTCTGATATGCTTTACTTACACACCACAGTTAAGTTAAATTAAATTAAATTTCTCACCATTCAGTGTAAACACGTTCAAAGTCACTGAGATCACACATTTTCCCCCATTCTGTTGTTTAATGTGAACAGTAACTGAAGATCTTGACCTGTGTCTGCACAATTTTATCCATTGTACTACTGCCACATGATTGACTGACTGAATAACTGCATGTATATGGGTCTTATATAGACAACCTTAAACAACTTACTGAAGACTGTAGAACGTGTGAGCTAAACAAAGTCACACATTATGACACACTTTACGAAAACCTTTACATTTAATTAAAAAAGTACAAAAACATCAGTCTTACACATTGTACTCACAGCTATTTCTAACATTTATCACAGTTAAGATTTTATAGTTAATATGGTATTTAAAAAATATATTTTTTAAAATTATTTATCCATCATATTGCTACTAAGATATCAAGTAAAGAATACAAATATACAAATACAATATATATATATATATATATATATATATATATATATATATATATATATATATATATATATATATATATATATATATATATATATATATAGTAACTTATCCATTATGTTATGGTTATGAATAATTATGCAGCATGTCAATGCCTTTCCTGTGATTCAGAGACTTAACTTTATATATAAATTATATCAAAGTTACAGTTAAGTCTCTCTCTCTCTCTCTCTCTCTCTCTCTCTCTCTCTCTCTCTCTCTCTCTCTCTCTCTCTGAATCCACAGTGCAGAAAACCTTACATGGTATCAAAAAGGAGATGGATGAAAAAAATGAGGTATATCAGGAAATGAGTTGTTTGTGCAGTACTGAGAAAGAGAATAGGCAGAGTTACTTCATAAGCACTGCTCTAGTACAAAGCAGGTAATCACAGTAATCTTTTTTTTTTAAAAATTTTCTCTTTCTTCCACTTTCTTTAAACATATTTTCTGAAGTTGCTGCAAGAAGGGTAATGTTCTGATGGCAGTTTCAGGGCAGTTGGTGAAGAGTTAAAAAAAAAAAAAAAAGCATCAGTTCAGTCGATTTGTTGTTTTTTTTCAGTTTTTTTTTTTCAAAATATCATCCTCTGAGATCCATTTTAACCTGCTGTGGAAGAAAGAAGAAATGTAGATTAGCAAATATATACATTGAAAGGAATACACTAAGAAAATAAAAAGCAAATGTTCGGCATAGATTGCGTTAATAACAGTACTGAAACACAATTCTGCCAAGTTTGATTATGTATTACTTTTATGCAATATACCTATACTGGTAAGAACGCATGTCTTCTTGCATTCATTCTCAGTGTCAAAGCGGTTCTCGTTACCCCCGCATCCTCCATACCAGAACTGGGCACAAGAGTTTGCCTGCTTGTCATAGTACCAGCGGATGATGTAGTCTCGGCAGGTCCCCTGGCTCAGGACAAGGGAGCAACGAGGATCCAGAGGAGCTGCACACAAAGCATTACAGATCATGTAGAGCGAATAGCCTGAGTGTATAAAAACTGTTCTTGGGGCATTTTCACATATTCAATATTTAGTCTGTTTAAAATGAACCCTGCTGCATTTCCTATCCACAGTGCAGTTTGTTTGGTGTGAACATAACAATCGCGCTCAGGTTTGGTCAAAACACCCGATGGTCTTGGTTTGTATGACATGAATACATATGATACATATGATTGGAATGTGTGCCACAGAGATCTAACATAGTTTTGCTAACCCCTTTAAAACTCCCAATAAAATCTTTGCATGTATATATTCATACATATTTATAGTATATGATGGCGATTAGTTGATTCATTATTACCTGAGACTACAACAGGACGGGGCTGGGGCTGTACGTTCACTGAAGTAGATATAACAGATACCGATGAGGAAGAAGAGGACAATGTTGATGATGGTGATGATGATGATGATGATGATGGCAATGATGAAGAAGAAGAAGATGATGATGATGATGATGATGATGATGGCAATGATGAAGAAGAAGAAGAAGATGATGATGGCAGTGATGAAGAAGAAGATGATGATGATGATGGCAATGATGATGAAGAAGAAGATGATGATGGCAGTAATGAAGATGATGATGATGATGGCAGTGATGATGATATGATGCTGGTGTGAGATGTTCTGCTGTTCCCATGCACAGTCTGTACAGATAGGACATCAGTGTTGACATCAGTTAATTTGTGGCCACCTTGGTCTTGACTCCTTAAGTCTAAATCAATCTGGAGATGAAAAAAAAACCGGATCAGTGTTAGAAATTCCTTTTAAGCTAAGGACTTACCACAACTATTATGGTCTCATAAACCAAGTCATTTTTATTTTGAGTTCTTTCTTATTGTTTTATCTCATTAAGGGGCAGTATCTCTATCATCAGGTTCACATTTCCATTTCACAGCAAGTAATTTTTCTCAATAGGTCTAGCAAGTCTACAAACCTTAGCACTGAAAGGTGCAGGGTTGATTCGTTCAGAATAGGTTCCACTCTGAACATTAACCCCCCTGTCAAATTCTTCTACATGACGACTCCCATAGCCATTATTCCCATATAAGACATTATTGTGGGTATCGTAGCCATTGTGCCTGTATCCGTTGTGTCCATTGCCACCATTGGTGATGCGATTGTAGATGAGTGCTCCATTCTCATCCTCACAAAACTGACTTACGAGCTTGGACTCTAAAGCTGCAGAGGACAGACATTATTGTACATCTCAAAATGATAAGCTACAATTACACAACTACACTTTTACTACGTATTTTGTGCTAATTGTTCTCTTTATATCTTGTTAGTTATTTAAAACTGAGTTAAATTGGAGGTAGTACAAAAAATCAGAATTATATTTTTGAGATGTTTTTGTCAGAGAAAAATCTTTTTAAATCATTTTGTGAATTGTTTAAGACCTATGGTTGAAAATTAAAATACTCTGCCACTCAGACTCACCAGGCAAGGTGTTAAAGTCATCAATAAGGTACATGTGCTCACTGTCTGGGTCAGAGGCAATGAGGTTAAGCTCCCTGAGAAACTCAGCCTGCGTAGGGTCTGATGTGTTAACAATCCCTAGAGCATACATTTCAATGTTAGCAGCATGGGCCTCCCTCACTGCCATGTCCAGCTTCACAGACTCTCTCTTATCTGTCTGTCCATCAGTGATGACGATGGCCACTTTGCTGACTCCATTGCGGGCGCTGTAAAAAGCCTCTTGTGTAGCCTTGCGAATAGCTGTACCAGTGTATGTCCCCTCTCCCATGTATGGCATCTTCCTGATGGCCTGCTTGACATCCTGCTTGGTCATGTAGCGTGCCAGGTTGAACTTCAGATGGACATCGAGGCTGTATAGGATGAGGCCGATGCGTGTGGCATTGCGGCCTACTGTGACACGATCCACTAGTGCTATGACGAAGTCTTTTATGATTTCAAAGTTTTCAGGACCGACACTTTCAGAGCTGTCAATTACAAACACCAGCTCCATTGGCCTCTCCTTACATTTAATGCCACATCCTAGAAGTAGGAGTAATCCATACAAAACACATACAGTATTTTAGGTCAGATAATGCAAAGGTATTCTTTGTGCAACATATGCTGTTTCACCTGAGTTCTGTTACTTACCACAAATCTCTTTGATCAGTTTAATGATGTCCTCTCTCTGGAAAACAATATCAGATATTCCGAGATGGAAAGTATGTAAGTAATTGTACTTCATATTTAAGTATTATTTTAGGGGATTTTAAAGATGTAAAATAGTTTTATTGACATTTGCATTTTGACCTCCTAAGTACTTGTTACAAATCTCAAATATCACTATATAGGTATATATATATATAATTTTAAAATATGTATTTTTCTTTTCTGTGCATTTTACCTTTATTGGACACAAATAGTTATCTTTGCACAAAGTCAAATTTACTCAAATTAAAAAAATCCTACCGAATAGAAAAATTCTAATGAGCATGTGGTTGGAGTTTCTGTTAATTAAGTTCTTTTTTAAACAGTACACGCTATGAGCCTGCCCTAACCTTAAACTGAACCTTTGTAAATTTTCATAAGTTATGAATATGAGGTATGAAATTTCTAAGTGAGACCATGTTGAAAAAAAAATAAAAAATTTCAGTTAAAATCATTTACATTTTATTTTAAATACCTGAGTACAGTACATTTGAGTGAACATTAAAAAAAACAAACGTAATTTAAAAACCTTCAATTGTACATACTTTATACAACACGCATACTCCCATTTAAACTGCACCACTCTAGAATTTAAACATTTAACCACTTATCAGAGTTTATTAGTGGATACATTCAAAAACTTACTGTGAGGCCCATCTCGCCTTTTTCTCCAGGTCTTCCCTATGATAGTTAAAGGAATGAAAACTTTTATCAGCTATGGAACAACACTTTATAGTTTACAATATGTTCACAATATAGTCATCAATTCCAGATGCTCTACATAATATATGATGTGGTGGGTTAATACAGTATCTAGGTCTAAAGCTAATTTAAGTTAATGTTCAGTACTTAATTTCTTGACTCACATATTGCCCAGGGAGTCCAGGGTCACCCATTTCACCTTTAACTCCTTTCATTCCTCTCTCACCATGCAAGCCTCTATCGCCCTGTAAGAATAAAAAATGGCACATTTTGTTTGAGTACATTAGCATAACAAATTTACTCTACCGATATACATATAAAACAACTAGACAAACACACACTTCACCTTAGCACCTGTGAGTCCCTCCCCTGGTGGTCCTCTTGGTCCAGTGACACCTGGTGGCCCCTGATCTCCCTGAATCATTCACGTGACAAAATATTTAACTCCCTGATTCACTGGAATGAATCACTTTAATCACTGTTTTATATACTGTATATAGCTATATTTCAAGAGAGAAAATGTGATTAACTTACTTTGTGGCCTTGAATGCCCTCTCCTGGGGGCCCGGCCGGTCCTGGTGGTCCTGGCCTTCCTGTGTTACCCTTAAACAGCAGAACAAGATTATTTAGAGAACGACAGACAGTTTGTCTTTCTCAACCTCCACAGCAACTAAGCAACCTTACCCACACATTTACTTCACAGATAGAAATTCTTTTTGTCTGGACATGTGGGATGAAGCAAAAGTTGTGGACTCAGAGTCTCATTACTGTTGATGGTCATGGAGTCGTATTAAAGGCTATGAAACTGAGCTACACTGCTGTAATCCTTTTTGGAGTGTGACACAAATTGTATTGTTAGAAAACTCATCTTGAGATGTGTTATATTCTTGTTAACATATCTCATTGTCTTCATAAGCCCTCATAAGCTGCCTGGACTAAAAGATTTGTCACATGACAATATCAGGGCATACATTACTATGTAATGTGAATAGGTTGTGCCTGGATGAATATAAACTTAGCATAACACAGAATGGTCATTTGTTGGCCAGAAGGACACTCACTTTCCAAGATGAGTACTATAGAGTAGATAGGACCAAATCTGTGTGTGACTTGATGGAATACTGGGACTTGAACTGCCTTAAAAAATCACTAGACCACAATGCCATAGAAAATGTGTGGGATTATTTAGTATAGCAGCTGAAGCACCATAAACTCTAGCTGTATTGCACATTAAGTCAGTGAAAGTGTGGGCAAGAACTGACAGGAACAGTTTCAAGACATTGATGCCATCCTTATGACAGGATTGGTGACAGGATTGGTGCTGTTATTAAGGCAAGACACGTGACTATTTTTTGTTCTGCTAGCTTATTTTGCAGAAGGAACCTTGTGCATTTCTAGTGAGGTGTGTGCATGCAAAATGTAAAAGTGATTGTGGGCTTACCGGTGGTCCTTGAATCCCTTCACCTGTTGGGCCTGGCAAACCTGGTAAACCTCGGAAACCAACATCACCCTGTAACAAGTATGTTAAGCTGAATTGTAAACCAACATCACATACTTTTCTCTAGAATACTCATAGTAAAATTTGCTGTGGTCTACCTTTGGCCCAGGGTAGCCAATGCCCTCGGGTCCAGGCTCTCCGGGAAGACCTGGAAGACCAGGAGGACCCTGCAAAAGACAAACAGTTTTAACATGGGTGATAGAGGTGTAAGAATTTGTGGTGTTCTGTGTTCCTGTACTAATATACCCACCACTGGTCCGGGATATCCTTCACCTTTTGGCCCAAATGGCCCAGGAGGGCCAGAATTGCCACGGTCACCCTATTCAAGTCAGAATACAGCAACCATTAAATAATTGTGGTCTGTATTGTTTTTCTTTTATGGACTTTAGAGTATTACACATACCTTTGGACCTGGCAGCCCGTAACCTGTTTCTCCAATTGGTCCAGGAGGACCAGCAGGCCCTACATCACCCTAGAGGTACAGCGAGATGAAGTCATAGCATCATTCTTCCAATATGTCATAGCTGGATGTGATGAACTATACCACATTGTACTGAACACTGGAACAATGATTCTTTTCATTGGCAATGGGCCTGTGCAATAAAGGCTTGCCAGAACATGTGGTATGATTTGGTATTTTGCATTAATTTTTTTACCTTTGGTCCTGCGATAGCTCGCCCAGGAAATCCAGGCATGCCCAATCGTCCTGGTGTTCCAGGCTCTCCCTACAAAAATGGCAGTTAAATTTGAAATACAGCACCATCGTAATACAACTAGATTAATGGCTACAGGCTATTGTTCACATCATGTTGTTAATGTGAATAATAGCCTGTTGCCTGTTTTGGAAATACACTGAAGCTGAGCAGGGAAATGTATTTAGACATTGACGGCTATGGATGCTGACATCTCCATGGTTGGTTCTTACCTTGGCACCTGAAGGGCCAGAAATACCTGGTGGGCCTGGTAAACCTCTGACACCCCGCTGGCCCTGGTCTCCCTGGTAGATAAGGAGTAAATATTATTTTAATCATAAACTATCTTGATAGACCTATATATGGGGTTATTCAAGATTTTGTGATGCATATTCTTGTAGGTTCATCAAATCTATGGCAGCAAGAAGTATTGTCAAATGATTAACCTTTTCTCCTTGTGTACCAATTCCTGCTGCACCTTCAGGTCCCCTCAGGCCTGAGGCTCCAGGCTCACCCTAATGAAGAAAAAGATAGGTAAAGAGCACATTACTTAATCAGGAATGGGATATAACTAGTATCTTGATGTGTTAAACTACATTCACATTGTCAGTTCTACCTTTTGGCCTGGAGCGCCATCCTCTCCAGGAAGTCCGGGTAAACCTGCCAGTCCTGCAGCACCAGGCTCACCCTTGTGAAAGGAGAAAAACATATTTGTACTTTCCATTTCTCACCATTGACAAGAACAAGCCCCAACATCATTACTATTGATCTGGATTTTGAACACATGTACTTAAGAAAAAGAAACATCCACATAGTGGAACCTTTGGTCCAGGTTCTCCGATTCCTCTCTCTCCAGTGCTGCCAGTCTCTCCTGGTAATCCTTGCTCACCCTAAAACATGGTGCAGATTGGTATTTAAAATACTATTTAATACAGATTAAATGCAAGTTAGTATTTGTAACATAAGCAATATATTTTCCTTGGACACTGTATTTAGTAACACTAACCTTTGGTCCAGGCAGACCCTCTCCTGGTGGACCTCTTCCGCCTGGAGGCCCTCTTGGACCCTCCACACCCTGAATTTATGAATGAAAATTCTATAAGGTCTTAAAGACTTTATTCAAAGTTTGTACACAATGCAGCATCGCTCAGATAAATACACAGAAATGAGTCACAGTTATCCACTATTCAGACTTTGATACTTTGAATATCTACTCTGGCCATGACCTGTATCAACTCCAGCACGAGTACCATTTGTTTTAACTGCAATATTGGTCAGTGTAAATGCATACAAATCTGTATGTACCATTTCAAGGCAATATTAAATATATCAAAATAACATTATGGAATAAATTATCAAAGAAATCAACCATGTTCTCCGACTCCCATCAAAAGCCCTTAAGCTTCAGGCGTTTGGTGATATTGATAATGATACTCAATAATGCTGTGGCCAGTTTCTAATTTATCATGCAAAATAATTGGGCTATTCTTGTGTAGAATTCTTCTCCATTATTAATTTATGTGGTGTCAAAGTGCTATTTCAGAGGCTGGCTGCCAATTAATGCAGGTGGACCTCAGAACTGAGATAAATTTGCAGAGATACCAAATTAATATCATTATCAGAACTAGGACTGTTCTAATAGGAAATCCACCCCCCAAAAAATTAAAGGCTGAATAAGGATTTTCAGTGAATTTTTTAAACTGGAAATGGCTGTAGTGAATCATAGTGGATGAAGCAACAGTAGTATATTCATCATCTCTTAAATCATGGTACCTTCTCGCCCTGAATGCCAAACCCAGGAAGCCCAACTGGTCCTGGAGGCCCTGCAGGCCCAAACTCACCCTAAACACCATACGACAGAGAAGAATGAGTCAGATTCAACTGCAGGAGACACAATACAAAACAGACTGAATATGCTTGATACAATGTAGCTACTCATTTTATACAGTGCTGTGAAAAAATATTTACATTTGTTTGATTTATTCTGTTTTTGTGTATATCTCATATTAAATAGTTTTAGATCTTCCAATGAAATACAACATAAAACAAAGGTAACCTGAGTAAACACACAATGCAATTTTTTTTTGATTGAAGCAAAAAATTACAAAAAAAAAAGTTATCCAAAATCTATAACCAATGTGAAAAACTAATTGCACCTTAAACTTAAAATCTGCTTGTGCCACCTTTAGCAGGAATAACTGCAACCAAACGCTTCCGATAACTGGAGATCAGTCTTTCAATTACTTCTTGTACTAGGACTTACTCCTATGCTTTGGATCGTTGTCTTGCTGCATAATCCAGTTGCACTTGAGTTTCAATTTACGGACTGAAGACCAGACATTCTCCTTTAGGATTTTCTGGTAGAGAGCAGAATTATTTCCCCTCAATTATTGCAAGTTGCCCAGGCCCTGAAGCAGAAAAGCATCCCCACACCATCACACTTCCACCACTATGCTTGACCATATGTATGATGCTCTTTTTGTGGAATTCTGTGTATGGTTTACACCGGATGTAATGGGACCCCTGTCTGCCAAACAGTTCCACTTTTGACTCATCAGTTCATAGAAAATTCTCCCAAAAGGTTTGAGGATCATCAAGGTCGGCAAAATTCAGACGAGTCTTAATCTTCTGGGTTAACAGTGGTTTTTGCCTCACCACTCTTCCATGGATGCCATTTTTGCCCAGTGTCTTTCTGACCTTTATTGATGCAAGAGAGGCCTGTAAGTCCTTTTGATGTTGTCCTTGGCTCTTTTGTGACTTGCTGGATGAGTTGTTGCTGTGCTCTTGGAGGAATTTTGGAAGGTCAGCCACTTCTGGGAAGGTTCATTACTGTGCTGAGTATTTCCATTTGGAGATAATGGCTCTCACTGTGGACCTTTGGAGTCCCAGAGCCTTTGAAATAGCTTTGTAACCCTTCCCAGACCAATGTATTTCAATCACCTTCTTCCTCAACATTTCTGAAATTTCTTTCAATTTTGGCATAGTGTGTTACTGTGTCAGAACTTTTAACCAACTTCATGCTGGTGAAAAAGTTCTAAGTGTTGATTTGATGGAACAGGGTTTACGGTAATCAGGCCTAGTTGCGTCTAATCCAGCTCAACCCCATTATGAATTTAGTGTAATAGATTTGTGGAATTTGTAACTGGGAACAAATACATTTTCACACAGGCCCAGTTGGTATTGGATAACGTTTTTTGCTTCAACAAATAACATTATCATTAAAAATAACTATATTTTGTGTTTACTCAGGTTGACTTGATTTTTATCTTAGATTTTGTTTTAATTTCTGAAACAATTTAGTATGAGATCACATACCAAAAACTAGAAGAAATCAAATATGTTTTATTTTTTTTTAGAAATCAATTTTTCACAACACTGTAGATTACCTTAATGAGTTAACTCAAAGTTAATGCTGTGCAGTAAAAAGAATAGGTGCCTCCGTCTTAATGCACATTTACTACATGGGTATACATTAAGTTTTATTATGTATACATTGAGATTATAATGCGTGTTGGAAATCTTTTAAGCCTTTCCCACAGGAAGATTTTTTTTTTACCATCCCATCTGTTATATCTCACTCCCCTCCCCCCCACTGTGGATAATGCCTCCTCAAAGGACCTTTACCCATCTTTTATGTACTTCATTATGCCTTTTGTGTAGCAAGCATGGTGTGTTTGTGTGAACACCATTCATTAGCTGATTTATTTACAGCCCACCTTTTCTCCTTTGATTCCAGCGCCTGGTTGTCCCCTTGGGCCCCTTGGTCCGTCCGGCCCCCGGTCTCCCTGCCAAACAAAAGCAATTTCATCAGCCCTTTTGACCTTGAAATGCCCTTCCCCCCACCTCCATAAGCCTAATTCAGTGCCAAGCTGATATTGTGCTTCAGAGTTCACCATAATTTCAGAATAATCAAACACCATTTTCTCCTTTTGGAAATTTCTCCTAGTTCTTGCTATTTGTGACACTTTATTTTCAAACCTGCTGTTGCCTAAACGCTCAGTGGTAGGTTTTTGACACCCACAGATGGAAGGCTGCTAGCAGTCCAACATTCTTTTACTACTAAATGTTGGTGGGTGGAGGATAATATGAGATTGCTTAAAATATATTTGGTGGTCTCACAGATATTCAGGAGTCACTAAATATATGACCTCGATATATCAACTCATGATTCACAAAAGAATTGCTATGCAGGATAAGAAATAGGCGTTTCCTTCATATTACACATTTTCTACTTCTTAGTGGGGCATCACAGTGGTGCACCAGGGTTCCTAATTCGATTCGGAACTCTGGTTACTCTCTGGAGTTTTCCAAGTTCTCCCTACCTCACAAAAACATGCCTGTAGGCAGATTGATTACACTAAATTACTCCTAAGTGTGCGTGATACTCTGTGATGGAATTACATCCCATCCATGTTACATTCCCTCCTTATACCAAATGTTTACCAGACAAATTTGGCTCTAGATCCACCATGACCCTGATCAATATTAACTGTTAGATTGTGAATGAAGAATGAATGATTGAATGAATGAATACACTCTTAGAACATTCTAAACCCTTCTTCACTTGTATTTCTTGAGAAACCCTTAAAGGTTCTATGAAGAGACCTACAACAGAGTGTATCCCAATCACAAAGAGCTCCTAATAGAACCCCCCCTTTTTTGGAAGCTAGGAATCCTTAATTATCCAATGGATCCTCAGATAACACTTTTTTAAGAGTGTAAGTGAGTATATAAAACGTATAAGTACTGTTTGAGCTTCATATAGTTA
Source organism: Ictalurus punctatus (assembly GCF_001660625.3). Taxonomy (NCBI): domain Eukaryota; kingdom Metazoa; phylum Chordata; class Actinopteri; order Siluriformes; family Ictaluridae; genus Ictalurus; species Ictalurus punctatus. Next base: position 28,272,273 of record NC_030421.2, read on the forward strand.
GCATGTAGAGTGGATGAATATGTACTATAGTCAGAAGGGTTAATTGTAGTGAAATGGCTCTAATCTCAACTTGGCAATGATTTTATATAGGCACAGAGTTTATGAAATAGTTTATAAATCATTTTACGAATTTCAGCTGGAAGGATTATGGAAATAATTATCAAAATTATCAAAACAAAATTTGTTTGTCTTTGTTACCTTATATTGCATTTTTTTCAATTAAAAAGCCTGTTATCATGAATTAAGTTCGTGCATAGCAAATAATAGGTGAATTATTGTCAATGCTCTCTGTTTATGTGCTTTTATTTAGTGAAAATGGTCATGATTACCTTTGGTCCTGGATATCCTTCTCCTTGTGGTCCTTTTTCTCCTTGAACACCCTGTGGACCTTGAGGCCCCTGATTAAAAAAATATATTTTGAGTTCTACATTAGGGAATGTGATATTAGAAAATTGCATAATCACATTTTTAGGGTAAATCATATGCTACTGTTCCATACTATGCATGTGCAAGCAAGTTATTTGCTGACAACAGATATGCATTTATTTGTAAAAGCAGCCTTTGTGATCTTGAGAAAGACAGGAAGATGTACACTACTGTGCAAAAGTCGTAGGCACATTTTTTTAGTACAAACTTTGTTATAGAAGGCTGCTGGATTTTGCTGCAAAAATAAGAAGCAAGTGTGACAGTCAAAGTCTCCAGAAGAACCATAGCTGCTTCTGCAAGATGCCCAATAAAACTTACAGCTCATTTCCTTATAAAACTGCACTAATCGTACTGGAGACTACTATTTTTAGTTTTATTTTAATTTCTTTGTCACACCAAATATTGCCTTTGTTTAATTTACTACTGTTTACTGCTCTTTATGGTATTTAAAAGAATGAAGAAACATTTAATTTCATTATTTTGAAGGTATCTAAAGCATTTCTTTGCATATGTGTAAAACTTTTGCACAGTACTGTATATGGTAATGATCATTGTATACTCACAGGTGGTCCTGGTTCTCCAATTCCTGTTGGTCCAGGAGGACCAGGTCTACCCTGAAATCCCATATCACCCTGTGGATAAAAGAACACAATGACGTATCCAGGTTTTGTACTATAATGAATTTTGTAGTAACTGATAGTGCCAGGCCAGTATAGCCTACAGTATGTGCTGTGTTGAAGTAAAAACCATTTTGAAGGTAATTATAGGAAAGAATGTGTGAAAACCTGGGGGGGATCATTCGGTTTATAATTATCTTCGTATATGTTTTCATAGATTTATCCTATACAATAACATGTTAGAGAGAAGAGTGTTGAAGACCTAGACATGAAATCATAAACCTGGTGAAGAAGTGGGTGTGAAAGACACTGACCTTTGGCCCTGGAAGTCCAATCCCAGTCTCGCCCTGAAGGCCAGGTGGACCAGGCAAACCACGCTCACCCTGTCACAGCACAATAAAATTACATTAGAAATGAGTGCTAAGACATGATAATTTATGCACTTTTGCTTTTTTTTTTTTGTTAAGTACAAGGAAATTAGTTATAAATTTAGTCAATTTACATACTCTAAGATGCAGTGATACTTTGCAACTGATTTCATGCAGGCATCTGCTGCCCATCTGACTATAGTTATATAAACATAAATAGTTCTAAAATATAAAGTGTGCAAATCTGACTTTACCAGTATGAAGCTTCAAAGGTACATAATTACTGAATGTCATATCTTAAATCAGTTCAAATCTGTCTGCTCCTCTGTACAGTGGTAAAGTATTTGGCTTTGTAGATCTGAACAAGTTATAGCTCATCTCTGTCAGACATGGTGCCTTGGAGCTAACATAAACATAAAACAAAGGTAATCTGGCTATTAAAATTGGAAAGTGAAAGCTGTACAAAAGGCTTGAAGTAGGGATTTCATTACAACTATTAAAATGGGTTTTCTGCAGGTTTTCTCTGTGGTTTTTCATCCGTTTTCAGCCTGTCTCCTTACTTGTAGACCTGTTTTGATGCCTTTTTAATTAGCATTTTATCTCAAAGGTAAGATTGCAGTTAGCTAACAAAAATGCAGTTGTCACTAATTTTACAAGAGCATTGCCCCAACATGGCTATAATCCCCATTCCTAATCTTGTGGAGATATTTATAGAGTTGTGCCTCTCTCTGATGAGGTCCACGATGAGAAGCACACATTTTTCCCTTTCTTTCAGTGTATTCTATTGTAGCTTGCTTTGTATACTGTACAAAGTGCAAAACTATCAGTGGTCCTACTGTACATCAAGCATCTCACCTTCTCTATTGTAATAGTGTCTGCATGCTGCTACATGTACAGGAGCCAATTAAATTTTTCCTTTTGTGAGAAACACCTTACTGGTGTTAATAACTGTCACGGCTGTCATTTAGAGTGGCTATTAAAAAGACAGCATCAAGAAAATACAGGCAGGTCTTTTGTGTACGAGAGACAGAGACTCCCTACTGGGTATGTCTTCAGGACCTCTCGAGATACTTCCGGCAGTTAAATTACACAAAGCCAAACTGTTCAGCACATACATTATGAAAGAAACCTGGTGCAAACATGTAAAATATGGTGATTCCTGTGCGTTTCCTGTGTCATCTATGAGCTTTCCGCAGGTGTGCACGTTAAAGTAACATCTGTATGCTGTGGATAGTTGTTGGTGATTAGATGATACAAACCTTCTTGCCTTGCAAGCCTTCTGGTCCGATGTCACCCTGTGGTCCTGGTAAACCCTGCAGGTGAGGGACAAGCAGGTGTGCTTTAATATTATAGTGTTATATGACTGAACATTCAATTATGAAAATAACATAATCATAGCATAAGTCACTCATGATGGCAGAATTGTTGTGTGGCCTTGATTTAGTTCACTAAACCATGCACATACATTTTACTATACTTTATTTTACTGCTTGGTACCTCACATGCAATAATATATCATTATAGCTTTGCTTTCACCCACCTGCAACCCTCTGGATCCTCTTGTACCAACAGGACCCTCAGGACCCTAGGAGGTCATTTAATAACAGATTATGAAACAACCAACAGACTCTACTAAAATAGTATTATCAAAATATATAATACTATGACAAATTAACACAATAAACTTCCATATTTATACCCACCCTGTCACCCTTGATTCCTGGTGTGCCACATTCACCTCTGTCTCCCTGTTGACAGATGAGACTATATGAAACTGATGTATATAAACATATAACTTTAAACTCTTAAAGTCTCAGGTTAATATTAAGGTATTTATCTTAGACCCTATTACTCATTAAGTACTATTAATTGTTCTGTAACTACATTGGAATTGTAGTTTGTAGCAATTGGATAAACTGTTACAAGAGTGAGGAATGAGAATCTGGACCTCTTCTGAGAGAATAAGTGGTTAATGAAATGAAATTAAAATGACAGGCATACCTTATCTCCTTTGTATCCAGGTTTACCCTACAATTAAGAAAGAAAGAAAGAAAGATGTTTATTAGCCAATATTTTGGATTAGCTAGTTGGCTTCATACAAACACTACATTACATCAACTAATGAAAATGCTGATGAAAATCAGTGAGGCGGTGCTGATTGGCAGAAGTGTTTTTTGAGCCAGTCCAGACTCATCCTGACACATTTTTGCATACTCACCTCTGAGCCATCACGACCAGGAAGTCCACTCAACCCACCTTCACCCTGGAAGAACAGGATATTAAGTTATTCAGTTACTAAAAAAAAGATTTGAATTTTCATTTTTGTTTTACATTTATGTGTCTTGCCAGACCCATATCTCCCTGCAGTTCTCGCCTGGTTTCCTCTGAAGCTAAGCAGGGTTGAGCCTGGCCAGTACCTGTATAGGAGAGCTCCTGGGGAAAACTAAGGTTGCTGCTGGAAGTGGTATTAGTGAGGCCAGAAGGGGGTGCTCACCCTGTGGCCTGTGTGGGGCTTAATGCCCCAGTATAGTGATGGGGACACTATACTGTAAACTCAGCACTGTCTTTCGTACTCTCTGCAGTCATTAAAAATCCCAGGACACTTATCTTAAAAGAGTAGGGGTATAACCCGTGTCCTGGCAAAATTCCCCGAATGGTCCTTCTCTATCATGGCCCCCCTAATCTAATTCCTAAATTGGCGACATCACTCTCTCCTCTCCACTAATAGCTGGTGTGTGGTGGTTTTCTATGACTACACACTATGACTGCTGTCGCATCATCCAGGTAGATTCTACACACTAGTGGTGTTTGAGGAGACCCCCCCCCACTATGTAATGCGCTTTGAGTGTCTAAAAAAGTGCTATATAAATGTAACTGTAACAAACTATCTGACTATCCCTGTGTACAGTAACATTTTCCTATATACCTTTACTCTAAATTACATGAATATGATTTGGATGACAAGAAATGACTTGAGTTGACTTGTCTGTTAGCTCCAGCAGCAAACCATATATTACATGACAATGTTTTTTTCTGACACAATTTGCATCACTTCCATCCTGAGGAATGCAAGCTATGCATTTTGGCATTATGTGCATACATGTGCATCAGCAAATAGGACACTGAGACACTGTTGATATAGGGGTTCTGACCTTTTGACCTTTAGGCCCAGGGGTTCCATCGTCACCTGGGCGACCTTTCTTTCCCTGTGAAATTATTTAGAAGATGTGTTAGTGGAAGGCAGTGCAGACATTACATATGTTTCTGCTAAATGAGTGACAAAAGCCAGTGACCTCATCTGTCTGACTGAAATAATGCCAAAAGCAGAGAGAGGAGATACTGTATAGTTCTGTAGCTATGGAAACTAAAGAAAAGAATGGGAAACTGACACACACACACCCTGTAGGCAGTAAAAACAGAGAGAGAATAAAAGCACTAAGGAGCTATATAGGTGCCTGTGTGTGCATGTGTGTGTGCGTATGTGCGCGTGCGCATGTGTGTGTGTGTGTGTGCACGCGCAGGTGTGTGTGTGCGTGTGTGTGTGTGCGCGTGTGTGTGTGTGTGTATGTGTGTGTAGGCTACATATTCCACTTGTATGTCTTTTGGCAGAAGGCTGAGGTTAGAATGTTTGGAATCTTCACGAAGTGAAAGCACCTGAATAATGATCTACTTCTCACACATTGCCCGCCTTGTGATCTCCTGTCACTTCAAGCAGAACGGATCATGTTCAACTTCCACTTTATTGAAAGCTTCTTGCAAATATCTACCTCATTCTGTGACTGTGGTCAGGGAATAAAAGTCAGGGAATGAGGGTTCTTAGTGTTAGAGCAGTGGGGGATGTTTAATAGGACCCTCACCAGTGTCCATACTGTTTTGATAATAACATGCATACAAATGCTTGTACAGAACCAATTAAACATTCACTTCCAGGATCTTCAACACATCCTTTTCAGTATTATGCTGTTTCCTAATCACAAATATACTTTAAACCGTATTTCTAAAGGACTTTCAAAAGGTAGGTTTTTCCTCTTGTTGGATTTCTTTTATTCATGTTTTGTGTAAATATTGTGTGCTGCTTTGAATGACCTTCCACTAACAACTTAGAAAGGATTTTACATATTGGAAAAAAAAAACCCCACAAACAAAACCACAAACAAAAATTAAATACATTGACACAAGACTGGCTTTGTGGGTATAAATGGCTCTTTTATAATAGTGTGCAATATTTTAGAATCTGGCTCTAAGGGAGCTAAACATATGGAAGTAAAAGTCAAACAGCAGAACAAAAAACTGCAATTATCCCCATTCTCACAAAGCAAGAAATTGTTATTATTATTATTATTATTATTATTATTATTATTATTATTATTATTATTATTATTATTATTATTTCAAAAGTTTTAATCTTGCCTACAGTCTATTCTTTATTCCTAAGTTTAGAAGTGAAAATACTCACTGCTGGGCCACTTGATCCTTTTTCCCCCTTTTCACATACACATTTCTGAGACACAGGGCACTTTAAACGAAAAAAAAAAAGAGTTGTTTGAAAATGTGGCAATTATATCAATTAAACTGGACGTCAGTAGAGAATCATTAAAAAATAGGCAAAGTGTTACGTACCTCATCTTCTGCTAGTTGAGCCTGTGAGAAGGCAAAGGAAAACAAAGAAAGTCTCTCAATTACATAAAATACACAGCCCAAAAGACAAAGGTAAATAATCCAAACAATTTCAGCAGGTCATTAATGGCAATATAACTTCCAGAAGCTACTACTAGCAATTCTATCTTGTAACAGTATGTAGAGTGCAAGGAATATTTCTAACATTGCAAGGTTAAAAACATATTATTTTCAGCTCACATCACATTGACAAAAAACTTTATAGTGATACACCATTAAAATGCTTTAATTGATATTGCCATGTTGCATTTGTGTATCAGGCCATGCCATTTAAAGCTCTGATTTATCCTGTTTTTTCTTTCAAAAGAAATCACAGTTGAACAGAAAGTATGGGTCACACACGTGGTAAAAGATAATACAATAAACGTCTGCAGAGTTCTCCAACCACGAGGAATGCCAAGGGGATCACAACAGCTTAAGACAAGTACTGACAGTTTAGGTATGATTTGGAGGAATACCAAAGAAGAAAGATTGACAGCAGAACTGTTCAACGCACACATAAAGATAGCTAACATATCTGTGTGTCCGTTCAAATGCAAACTGCAAACAGTGGGTGTTCAGAATTCTGGCTGGATACTGTACATTTGAGTTTAATGTTAGAATGTATTCACCAAAATCTTATGTGGGCAGCCTACTGAATATAGTAGCAATGAAGTCCTGACAAATTTGTTTTAGGAACACTTTTGAAGAAAATTAACCAGGTATGGCTAATTCCTGGTCTTAAAGACTTTATAGTGATCTTTTACTTTTTTTTAACTTTGAAGATTAAGGTGAAAAGTAGCACACACCATGCATATGTCTACTCTAAATGACACTTGATGACAATGTGTTCTGAACTGTAACACTACACTGTCAATAATGCGCTTCATCAAACAATATCATACACATTACTACAAGGCATTCTGTTATTCACCTTTGACAGTCCTGATTGAAATGAAAGAAAAGTTCGAAATGTGCCATCATACTTACAATCTCACTAAGGATCTTTTCAGTGATGTGTATATCTTGAAGGTTATGGAGGAAGCGGGAGGGGGGTGTGCTGGCTAGCAGCCTCAGACGTGCGATGTTGGCAGGCTCATTGGCAACGTGTGTGATGCCGATGGTGAAGAACTTCACTCCCTGATTCTTGGCATCAGCAACGGCTGAGAAGATGTCAGGATTCCTTGGGTGGGTGACACCATCTGTAAAAAGCAGTGCAATCTTGATGCCACCTGCTCTGGACTCCTCGGAAAAGATCTTCGTCATGTTGGTAATAGCGTAGGTAGTATAGGTGCCGTGGCCAATATAGCCCATGGGAGTGATGCTGCTTTTGAAGTTCTCGATGCCCCTCCAGTGTTTGAATGTTTGCTCAATGATGACATGACTGCTGTACTGTAGTAATGACACTCTCCAGCTCAATTTGCGCCCAGTGTTCAAACGGATGCTCTGCAGACCATCCACAATGTCCATGGAAAACTTTTTCTCCTGCTGGTGATGGCCCTTGGCACTTTCTGAGCTGTCCACAAGGAAGGCCAATTCAAGACCACAGTCTTCATCCAAAATGGCTGCTGTAAAACAGAATAAAAAAAAAATTGCACCCTTGTGTTTGTCTGTGGAACAGTAGACACAGTCCATTATTCTCTTGGCGTTGCCTTACCTTTTACCTAAATCAAACTTTTTGGATAATGGCTAATCCCACGTTTTGGATTATTCTAGCAGTGCCATGTTTTAACTATTAGCTTGGCACATACCAGGATTTAACACTTGTCAGGTTACTGTTCAGTAAGCAGAGAAACCCATTATGGATAAGAAAACACATGGCCATAACTATGTGGACACAGAGGTCCATGCCTCTGTAGTTGCTGAAGGTTTCATTTTTTCCCCCACCTTTTACATAGCATCTCCAGTCGTCAAATTATTTATGGAAGCAGTGACCTCCTGACAATGAAGTGACAGAATGAGAAACATTGTTTTCCAAGACCCAATCAGCAGTGTTTATCTGGTTCTCTTTATTGGTTCTGACCTCGAGTGCATGAGGAGAACACTTCTGGTTTGCCCATGCACTTAATCACCCATTATGTTTAGCTCTCACAGGACTCCACAAGCATGGTCAAGCCAGCCCCAGTAAAAACTGGAGCATGTATATATGCAGGGTTTTATGGTAACCACCAGATGTTTGGGAAAAGAAGTTGCTACTTGTCTGTTTTAGTTATGATGTAGACACTCGAAAAGTTACATTATTAATTACTGTATGTAGCACTTTTTTCCTAGAATAAATTGTTTGTTTTGCATACATTTCAAAGATAATTGATTTTTAAGTAAATATAATACACAGAACATTTAACCTCTCCATTCTATAATTTACAATAACTTGATAAAATAGCTTGTGGACCTCAATCAAATTTTTGCTACCGGTTAAGGCCCTGGACAAACAATACTGTATGTAAATAACAGTAAGAATGCCTCAGGGCTAGGATAAAATATGTGGCATTACTTAGATGGATCTTTTATACATAAAATTTGTAGATCATTCATTGTTTTATGTTTTGCAGATTTCTACTGAATGACAAAAATTAATTACTTTCTTATGCTCAAATACATAAGAAAGAGTGCCAATATGTTTTTTAATAAAATTAGTACTTCCTCTTAATTAATTTCAGTTGGTACTCTGAAAGGTATACCCACATTGAAAAGACAACCATATAACACAGCAGATGGCATGTCTATGCTTTTATCACATGTCTTACCTCCATCATATTTCAGGTAGTTTGTTGTTTGACCATTAACCCTGGTTCTCCTCTCTCCTGTCTTTTCCTCGTAATAATCTTGCGTGAAGACCCCCAGCAGTCCTGTCAGCAAGAGGAGCCAGCTCAACCACTGACCCATGGCTCACACTCCTGCAACAGCATAAACTGCTCAGTTCATACGTGAATCATTTTCAAAATCATACTGATCCACTAAGGGAATATTTACTTGTGTATAGTATTGAATCATCTCAAAACTTTAACCAAGCCTCCTTACATTTGTTTACATATTTTGAACATATGACATGCAGTAAATTCAATATATGTCTTAAGTGTCCATGATATTTTAATGTACTGTACAGGCAAGAAAACATGTTCAGTTTAGACACACAAGTTCTTGCTTTGTTTAGGCCTTGCTTTACAAACTGTTACCAAGATGGGGTTTTTTTTCTTAGCCTATAAAAGTGAAATATGGTGTCACACAAGGTTCAGCTTTAGCCAACCCCCCTTATTCTTTCTCTATATCCAACTCCTTGAACATATAATGTGCAAACATAATGTTGGTTTTAACTTCTCTGCTGATAATAAACAAATAGTAGCTAGGTTTAGAAGCATATCTTTGCAAGATCAAAGACCATAAAAGTCTGTAGGAATGGAAAATCGCTTCTATTAAAGTTTGTTGGGTATTAAATCTGCCTGCAATTAGGTTGACATTTTCACCATTCAGCATGATTACTATTCCATGAAACCAAAGGTTGCACAGAATTGTGTAGAACTGGTGTAACCCCTGATACTGGTTCATCCTTGTTACGATGTACAAGACAAAACACGAGTAAAGAGTGTATATGAGTTGAGTCTAAAACAGCATATCATTATATTATTAGACAGACTAAACCTACAGGTTACTAGGGTTAATCAGGTCCATTCCCCACATCCATCCTAGAATGATCTCACACCCCTTTGACCATCATTGCATACCTGCACTTTTAAATGATACTGTAAGGATTATCTTGTGTACTGTTTGACATCCTTAGAGAGAATGTTCATTATGCTGCTATGGAACCCTTTCCCCCCAAATTTGCTGCTACTGGACCACTTTCTCCCCATCCTACTGCTACTCGGACCATTTTCCTAATGTATAATTGTTATTGAGATCATTCTAACCATTAATTAACCAATCTAACTAATAATAAACTCCTTCAATATTATCGTGTTGGCCTTTGCAGTTACCCTGCATTGTTTTCTGTATTTCTTGTACTTCTTGTGCTCATCTTACACTCTTGTGTTTTTGGACTTTATGTTGTCTTGTGTACCATGCTGCTGTATTAGTGGGTGTTGCCCCATGGCCCTAAAAAATGGCATTTCATTCCAATGTATTCATTCCAAGATACATGCAGCAATGACATTAAAATCCACTTGACTCGACTCTAGTGAAACCCTAGCCTGTTGGGTATGTGTTTTCTTAATCCAGCAGTTTGCACCCTTACCTCATCCCTAGAAGGCATTTTATGCAAATGACTGCCGATTAAGTTCAGCACTGATTCTACAGTCCTGCTTATGATGCTCAAAGCTCTAAATCTTTCAACTCCGGTATATTTTGATGAACTCTACAAGTAATATAGCCTATCCTAAGCACTTCACTCAACTGATGCAGGCCTACTTTTAATCCTGAGGATCACTTGCAGCTCAGTTGCGTGAAGTGCATAGGATCTCTTGAAACAATATTACAAAATATTTTCTGTTTTTAAAATCATATGAACAACTTTCTTGTTTACACTGGGCTAGTTATAGTTAAACATGTTAAATGTATTTTTAATGATGTAGTAAATCTCACAGATTTATAGTATTTATAGTTGAAGTTCAATATTTTTCATATGTAAAGTCAAGAGGAAATAGAGCTATGTAAATAAAGGTTCTTCTTCTTCTTCGGCTTCTTCTTCTTCTTCTTCTTCTTCTTCTTCTTCTTCTTATTATTATTATTATTATTATGTTAGTGAAATAGTATAATAACAGTATACAAGTACAGAAAAAAGGGAGAAAATGCTGCACAAACATCTCTCATTGTTGTGAAATGGGTTTCCATGGTATCACTTTGGCACCCAAGGCAAGACACATAACACTGCACTGAAGAGTGCAACAGTCTCTACAATAAAAGAGAAAAAAAATCCTACACTTAATCTTCCAAAACAACACGAGCTCTCAGCTTAATAAACACTTAATAATTATGATGTGATAAGAACTCATATTATTATTATCATTATTATTATTAGCCTATAGTATTATAGTCAATGCAGTTACCCACTCTCTCTTGTCTGCAGAGCTCCTTGAAGATGATTATCTGTCCAGGTGTGTTCTGTGTCCCTGTGTGAAAGCAACGTGTGTGTAGATCAACTCCAGCATCAGTTCCAGTCAGTTTCGTGAGTGTGCTGCAGTGGTGGGCATCCTGAAGCTGGGCTTGTGAATAAGATCCTGCTACTTTCTGTCCCTCTTTTAAAGAGAGGAGGGATCTCCACATTGGTTCCTTCAGAACTCCCACTCAGCCCCTGGCTATGGAGGAGGGGAGAAGAGGAGAGGTCGAAAATCTGACTTTGACTATAGCTTTGTATAGCAGACAATGTTTCTGCAAATACATCAGATGCATAGATGATATACAATATGTCATTTAACTGTCCTGAGGTCATTTAGAAAGGGGAGGGGAAATTACATTTCGTATTTATGAAGCCTTTCTGGAGTGTAGCATGGGATGCTGCAGGGTACAGAAACTGCAATTCAGTGATGTCATGTAGCTGTTTATTTGTAGCAGACTTAAACTCTTGAAAATGACAGTATGGTAGTATATTTAATTATAGCATATTATACATACAGTGGACTAGTTCAACAAACAGATTTATGTAAAAACCACAGTGAACTCTCTTTTACTTTTACACTATCCGTTGTTACCCAGATGAGGATGAGTTCCCTACTGAGTCTGGTTCCTCTCAAGGTTTCTTCCACTTAACATCTTAGGGAGTTTTTCTTTGCCACCGTCACCACCGGCTTGCTCAATAGGGATAAATTCACACATTTAAAATCTGCATCCCGTGTTTATATATTTCTGTAAAGCTGCTTTGAGACAATGTCCATTGTAAAAAGAACTATACAAATAAAACTGAATTTAATTGAATTGAAATTATATAATGAGCTCATTTTCATGTTTAATCTTTATGTAATAACTTTATGTAATAACCAAACACCACAAAATGCCCAGTGTTGTATGAACACTACAATAGTGTCTTGACACTGAAACAAATATGGAACACGCATGATATAGCAGCATCACTGTCATAAACGCAAGAAGGAAAATGTTACCTGTTCTTGGCACAGTGATTATATTCTGCAGCACATAAAGAAAACGTGACTGAGTGTGTGTGTGTGTGTGTGTGTGTGTGTGTGTGTGTGTGTGTGTGTGACCTGTGTGCAGGTATGATGCAAGTAGTTGCATGTCTGGGGCAAACTGTGGAGGCAACCATACCCTGATGCGCCAGGAGACCAAGCTGTATGCTCTGATCCCTGCAGGGTACAGACATGCTGAGCTGACACTATGGAATGCTCCTTCCTGAATCACACGAGCCAAAGAAAGGAGTGAATTAATTCAATACACAGATTACACAAAAGGTTACTCTATTACTGAAAACATTATTGCAGTGCTGCTACTGAAATATGACTGAATGACATGAGTTCAGAATGATTTCTGAAAATGAAAATGTATTGAATTCATACCTGTCCTCTGCTTCCTGTCTAGCATTTTCTGCCACATTCTTCTTCTTTTCTAACTAATTTCCTCTTGTTTATCCTGTAAAATAGTGTAACCAAATTTAACGACACTTTATTTTTGCAGAATAAAACAAACGTTAGACTCTAGTGTTAGAACATAACACGAAATTATCTCACAAGAGAATCCTGCAGTTTTTTTTTAAATGCATACTTGAAATTTAAAAAGCACTTTTAGAAATCAAAACATAAAAATTCCAATCATAAAAAAAATAACAAATTTTTTTTTTTTTTTTTTTTTTTTTTTTTAAATAAAAACAGCAAATCAAAAGGAAATGCTGAGTTGACACTATGGAATGCTCCTCCCTGAATCACGCGAGCCAAAAATCCCTAAGAAAGGAGGGACCTTATTTTTTTGTCCCATTCCAGAGATACATCCTAAGATGTTACTTTGCAAAGGTTGGAGATTTTACTGTGAAAATGAAGAAGAATATGTCAACATACTAGAGAATCTCTATAGCCTCAGTGTTCAGTGTAAACCAGATGAATCATACACAGCCCAGCCCTTTAGCATCAGGAAATTTACTCTGAAGTCAAGTATAGACACGAACCTACTTCGTTTTCATGCACTCATAGGATATGATGTAGTTTTCATTATCTATCAGAGAATTTAATACACATAATATTTTCACACTGCATTTCCCCCCCATATCTTTTTGTCTTATTGAATATTTGTTTCTCAAGTAACCATCTCTTTCATGCATTCCTTAATTACAGGAAACCTGCTATATTTTTATTGACAATCATATCTGCATTTTAACTGGGTTAATACACAGGTATATACCGTGTTAAGTTTTGAAGTACAACAGACACATGTTTTGGAATGTAAGCTACTTTTTCAACAGCATCACATCAAACAGGAGAGAAAGAGATGCTGCGATTCATGTGAAATATAAAGGCTTTCCATGGAATCTGCATATATAATATTATACAATCAGAGACAAACAGACCATAACTCAGTTGTGAGCACTTCATGATGATTATACATGCAATGACATATGGCTCAATATAACCACAACTCAGACATAAAATGTCTACCGGTGTACCGCATCTATCATATCAAGACATTTATAGCTTGAGAAATACAGAGCCTTCTTTTATTTATTATTTTCCCCTACAATTTCCATTAAAACAAGCACACACACACTAACAAATATTATCTATTATAGTATTATATTATCTATTATAATACAAGCTGTTATTCAGAAATCAGAAGAAACACACATAGCATCAAAAACAAGAGAAATTCATTCATGCCATATGCATTATCAATTAAAGAAAGCCTAAGCAGGTTCACTAATTCATATGTCAGGGCAATATAAGCCATTCTTAGGATTTTTGAGGAACAGATGGCCACAGAGGTCAGGTGGAATTGATGGCTTTAGAGTATCCAGTGAGAGGTGAAAGGAGTAAAGGGCAGGCTGAAAAGCCAATCATGCTGCAGAGACAAACCTGCCTGAACTTGACGCAGTATATTCGACAGCAACTGCTGTGCACTTATGCTCCTAAGAAAACACTCACACACCTTGCTGGTGGCTTTTCAACACATTGTTGAAATACTGAGGAAACACTTGAAAGAGGTTTGGTTGTAAATAACTGAGCTGCAGGTGTGCCAGTCACTAACATAGAAAAGTCATAAGCAGTCAAAAATGATGATAGCACACTAAGTAGTATATAGATATAAGACAGATGCAGCGCTTACTAAAAACAACACTGAATAATGACTGACACATGCATTTATTTGGTGGGGTTTTGTTTTTCTTTTTGCCCATTTTGATATTTGACAATACTATAAAAAGTAAAATGCTGAAGTCATTAAAAATTTCTAAATGAATGTTTATGTTTATTAACAACAATAAGGCATTTTAATAATTATGGGGATGCTGAGCAAAAGTTTGAATGCTGTGAATGCATCCAGATGTTCCTCATAATAAAGGATAAACTTTAAGACAAAATGACTACCGTGCGGTTCTCTGTATTTTGAGGTACCTGCCTAGATATTAGACTGGAAATTACACTGAAATTACCAAACAAGACTACAGTCTTTAAGCGATGCATTTTTCCATACAGCAGGAAATTGTTGTGGTCATCTGTTTAAACATTAATTTGTTTATTCTACCATAGACTGACATTAGTATGGTTGTTTTCTATAAATAGTATAATTATCCTAAATATTCTTAATATTATAATAGGGGAGTCCGGTGGCTTAGTGGTTAGCATTTTTGCCTCGCACCTTTGGGGGTTCAATTCCTGCTTCCGCCCTGTGTGCATGGGGTTTGCTTGTTCCCCCAGTGCTTTGGGGTTTCCTCCGGGTACTCTGGTTTCGACCCTGTGTAGGATAAGCGGTATGGAAAATGGATGGATGGATAGATGCTATGACTGTCCAGAAAATATAACTATTGATTAAAAAAACTCCACCTCCATCTGAAAAACACAGTTTATTGTATTAATAAAGCAAGCTAGCTAATTTAATGGGCGGCTGTGGCTCAGGTAGTAGAGCGGGTTGTCCACTAATCTTAGGGTTGGCGGTTCAGTTCCCGGCCCACATGACTCCACATGCCGAAGTGTCCTTGAGCAAGACACTGAACCCCAAGTTGTTCCCGGTGGCAAGTTAGTGCCTTGCATGGCAGCTCTGATACCATTGGTGTGTATGAGTGTGTGTGTGAATGGGTGAATGAGACACAGTGTAAAGCGCTTTGGATAAAAGCGCTATATAAGTGCAGACCATTTAACATTTTACCATTAATCTTATATTTCCCCCTAAATTAACTGTCTAACTGTTCATGGCACTTCGCATGAAGTTTAGTGTGTGGGTTTATCGTTTGATCTGCACCATATGACTTTTCTAAATCTCCTGTCGAATGGCAAAGCGATGTTAGGCTTATTATTTGATAGATTATACACACATATAAGGTTTTACTTAAACTGTGACCTAAACACAAAGTCATTACTGTTGAATAAACAGTGTTATTGCCCTCTAGTGGAGATTAACGGTATCAGGTCTCATCAATGTAATACTGCTTTTACAGATATCTCCCTCACACACACACACACACACACACACACACACACACACACACACACACACACACTTTCATGACAAAAAAATGGATGAGTTTAGAAAAATGTAGCTGGAACATGTAGCTCAGTTGATCATGTGGCGAAGTTTGGCATTTAACTCCTTTTCCTGTGCCAGCAAGTCATTGATGTACTTTTTATATGTCTCGAACTCCTGAAAAAGTGTAACAGGATACAAATTTACTACAGAGAACATGTAACTACACATGTACCAGATTCACAGAGATATGTTTTTTTTTTCCTTTCGACAGATCAACTATTCACAGGTTTGTCACTCTTGTCAAACTAGCAGACCTTCTTCAGATCAGTGCATGTCCTCTCTGATTTGTCGAGGGCATGCTGAAGCTGCTTTACTCTCAGTTCTGCATTCACTGCAGCAGCTTCTCTTTCAAACCTGAAAAAAAATGCAAAACAGATTACACGAAAGGCTACTGTATTACTGAAAACAGTGCTGGTACTGAAACATGACAGAATAAAATGATTTCAGAATGATTTCTGAAAATGAAAATGTATTGAATTCATACCTATCCTCTGCTTCCTGTCTAGCATTTTCTGCCGCAGTCTTCTTCTTTTCTAACTCTTGAATTTCCTCTTGTTTATCCTGTAAAATAGTGTAACCAAATTTAACAACACTTTATTTCTGTAGAATAAAACAAACCTTAGGTTCTAGTGTTAGGACCTGACACAAAATTGTCTTACAAGAGACTCCTACAAGTTTTTTAAACGGATTTTTGCAATTTAAAAAGCACTTTTAGAAATCAAACCACGAAAGCACTTTTAGAAATTAAAACATAAAAATTCCAAACATAAAAAAATTCACAAATGAAAAACAAAACAGCAAATCAAAAAAGAAATAAATGAATAACAATAATAATCATAATCATGATAATCATAAACAAATAAAAACTAAATAATAAAAAAGAAAATAGAATTACTAATCTAGAAAAAATAATGACTAAAATCATTAAAATAATTACTAAATTCTTATAACAGAAATGGTTGGTACATCTGCAGCACTGACTGGTTGTTGCTGATTGGTTTACCAGCACGCCAATCAAGTTTCAAATTATTGAAAAGGCAAAATGGTTGGATTCAACAAAATTGAGAAAAGCACATTATATTGTTACTTTTTTCCACAGGGTGAATCCTAAATTGTTTCATATTGGTCACATACTGTAGTGCACTGCACAGGGTGCTACACTACAAAGCAATTACGTTACCTTTCACCCTCTTTGTTATGATTTGTTATGAGATTTGCATCTGGGTGCAAGTTTATTTGATACATTTCATTTTTCTTAAGCTCATAACAATCTAAGGTGTTTGAAAATTCATGTATTATTTTAATGCTGCATTTTGAATGAAATATTTCTGTCAGTTTTGTTGTCTGTCTGGCTGAAATGGCTAAAACTCAATCTATGCTGGACTGTTATAGTTTTTTGAAGCTGGTAGACATTCATAAACAGGAAGCTTTATTTAGGACATTTATAAACAGGAAGCTATATTTAGGACATTCATAAACAGGAAGCTTTATTTAGGACATTCATAAACAGGTAGCCTTATTTAGGATATTCATAAATAGGAAGAAGTACAGTAATTGCAAATTTGTCTCTACTTACAAAAGTTACTTGGACCTCAATGATTGGTAACTTGGGAGAACCTTTCACATTGTGAAATTCAAACTAAAGGTTTTCCTGTACTGAAATATTTTCCTCTTTTGCACTTATCACATTTTACATGATTTTTTCAGAAAGATCATGTAGGCAAGATTAAAAATAAATAAAAACCTTTCCATGTTGTTTTGGTAAAATAAATGTATTGTTTCTTAAAGTATTGGGGTCAAGAATTCAGCCACAGAAACATCTGACAGATTACATTTTTCTGCTTTGTTTTCATATTCATATAATCATTTGGTGTTTTATATGACTCGCCTGTATAATTTTCCCTCTTTGCATGGACAGTTCCAGTAGTTCATCCTTCTCCTTTGTAAGTGCTTCAAACCTCTCTTCTGTCTCTCTTTCTTTCATTGTCCCTCTTTCCTGGCTTTGCTTAAGTTTTAAAACCATTTCTGAAAAACAAAGCAAAATATAAACTGAGGAAAAGCTGAAGAAGTGCAGATGTACAAAACTGAGCCAAAGGAAGTTCTACCTGCATGCATGTCCACTGCAGTCTTTAGCTCTTTCTGAGTGTTGTGTAATTTATCTTGCAAAGAGGCCTCTTTATTCTGATGGACATCCATTAACTCTTTAAGTTTCATCTGAGAAACAGTTGCTTTATCCCTGTTTATAAAAGAATGGTAAAAAAAAAAGTGAAAATAGAAAAAAAGTGTGAAAATATGTTTAAAATAACTTTTGCTCAAAATTAGAAATCTGGGACTGATTTGCTTACTGGTATTCATTTTCTGAGTGTCTGTGTTTTTCTCTGAGGTCACTCAACTCTTGGGAGAGTTTGTGAATGGTTTCCTCTTTATCCTGCAGCTCTTTGCTGAACAACTTTTCATTCTCCTCTCGTAGTCTCTTGTTCTCCTTTATCAGTTCGGTATTCTTCCGCTTGTATTCATCTTTGAAGTTGATCAGCTCTGTGTGATTTGCTGCAAGGTCCATGAACCTCTGCTCCAGCTGCTCTGATTTCTCCCGTTCATTCTGCAGCTCCATTTGCACGTTGACTCGTAGGTTCTGCAGCTCGGTGTTGACACGCTCTAGAGCCTGACAGCGAAGCAGCATGTCATCAGCCCGCTGCTTCAGCATGCAGATCAGACTAGACTGTTCATCTATTCTGGAGCGCAGCATCCCTTCCTCTGTCCGCTCCTTCTGAGATAGTCCCCTTAGCTTTTCCAATGCTTGGTGGACGTCATCCATGTCCTTAAATGCAGAACAGTAAAAGGTGGGCTTAAAAAACCTATATATATATATATATATATATATATATATATATATATATATATATATATATATATATATATATATATATATACCCCCTCCCCCCACAACCAGCACAGAAAAAAAACAGTCTTTAAGATAAGTAGCAAAATAGTTACTGTTGGTATTACAGACCAGTATTAAGTCATCAAAGGAGCCAATTTAACAGAAGAAGTAATATAAATAAATAAGTAAATAAAAAAGTAACAGCCAGCTTCACTGAGGTACACTATGGAACTGTAATACCTCTGTATGGTCAAAGAGGAATTGCCATAATTTGAAAAATTTAACCCACAGACCCACGCCATGTGTATTTAATCTTTTCTAAGTTACTAAAAAGGAGAACATCTCTGATCCAAGCTCAATAGGATGGTGGAGAGGATGACTTCCAATTAAGCAATATTAATATTAACAACATTAAAAGGGTTAAGAAGGCCACAAGGTCAGCTTTAGCTCTTGACAAAACCACTGAATCCAGTATTACCCCACAGAGTGCGGTTGATGCGACTGGGTCAAAGGGCATTGAAGTACCCCAGCTTGAGTCTGGTTCTGCTCAAGGTTTTGTCGTCATGTCATCTCAGAGAGTTTTTCCTTTCCACTGTCTCCCGTGACTTACTCATTAGAGGTCTAATGCTACATCCAGGTTCTGTAAAGCTGCTTTGTGACAATTTTAATGGTGCTATACAAGTCAAATCAAACTGAACTGAATTCAAAACATCCACAAAGATTTTTTTTTTTTTTACATTAGGTTGTAAGAATCATTGACACCTCAAAGCAGGAGATTGATCATTTAATTTTCCCCAGAAGAAAGCTCGGAGAATGTGTTTTTATTTTTTTAGGGACTTTATGTAGCAGCTAAGGCAGGTTGGAGAAGAGAGTTTACTGGGTTATTTATTTATTTATTTATTTTTATTTATTTTTACTGGTAAGCAGCAAATGAGGCATATATTTGCTAGATGTATAGTATACTTCCTATAATCTATTGTCTTTATGATGCCAGTTCCAACTATAAACTAGTTTGCTAAATAAATCCAAAAATAATTAAATAAATATTTAAAAAAAACAGATAACAGAGCATGTTTGTTATTGCAATAATAAACACACCACAAAGAAAGAAAGAAAGAATTCTGCACAAGAACTGGAAAAATCTCTTGAATGGTGAAAGTGAGTGAAAAATAATCTTTGCTGTAGATTATATGAAAATACAGAGACTATGCTTAATTAAATAATGCGGTGATTCAATTTTCTAACTACACCACACCTTTAATTTGTGGTCATTCCTTCAACTGATGTTATTGTAAAATCTCGGAATGATTCGGTTCCTGAGGACACGTTACCTGTTTGGTGTTTGTAATGATCGGCTTGACGTATTCCTGGTTTCTCTGCGAAGATGCCATGTCTTAAAAAAAGATAGATTAAATATATTTCTAGTTTTTGTTTTTGTTGTTTTAAAATCAGTTACCATGCAGTGACCAAAGCTCCTCGGCGGCTCTGCGGTTGGCAGTGGTAACGGACATTTCGGGTTTATTGCTGCTGTCATAGTAACGCGTCCACGTTACTGCTGTGCACGCGCATGCCAGACCTCTGATTTACCCAAAACAAAATGTAAAAGAAAAAAGAATATAGAAAATTAAAAAATTATAATAATAAAACAAAAAACATCGGTTATGTGAAAATGTGAGAAAGAAACAATTGCTCAACTTCAAACGTCAAGAATTAGACTACTGTTGATTGGCAATTTTTATTTAAGCCTCTAGATGGAGCCAGTGCTTTTCAGAAAGGAAAATACTGCATTTCAAATTGAATAAGAAGTTATATCATGGGGTATTAACAACGTAAGGCAAGAAGGCCGATTAGGCGAATTATTCAAACACTTTATATGAGATGAATAGCCGTATATCCGCTTTAAGGCATTCTTTTTTTGCAGCTTGGGGCCAGTTTAACTTAAAAAATAAAATAAAAATAAAATAAAATATAATACAGTTTTACTTCAAGAACACAATCCACAGGGGAGCAGCTTGTGAACAGGCAAGCTAGGCCACTGTTTCCCAACGGGGTGCCGCGGGGTGCCGTCTGATGTGAACAGGGGTGCGTGCACAAATCCTTCAAACATTTCTAAAATGTTAAAACGTGCATAAAACATTTAAATATATGATAAATATCTGATGTCTGAAATAATAACACAGACATAAATAATAAGACAGACACACACACACACACGCATAACAATAGGTTAATAATAAAAAATTATATAATAATAATAATAATAATAATAATAATAATAATAATAATAATAATAATAATAATAATAATAATAATAATTCCCTCCCCCTCGCTGACCTGTCAGCAGCACATCAACATTAGTCTGAGTAACGTATGCGTGTGTTTTATCCTACTAATTGTGACAGTGTGACAGTGTGACAAGCGTGTGACAGTGTGTGTATAGTGCTATCCTAATAATTAGCGTGTGACGATGTGTGTATAGTGCAATAGAATATGGACAGATTTTTTTAAAAGAAAAGCTCCAGATGCTTCTGGACCATCAACTTCAGCCTCATGGAGCTAAAGCCTAGTTTATACTTTCCCCTGGCTCCGCAGCGCGAGCTTCCACTGACTCCGCGCGCACCTCCTCAAACGGACGAGGCGTTTATACTTAACGCGCTCGCCGTTGTAATATTCTTTTAAACGAAAGGGGGCGACTCGGAGTAATCGTCCTATAAATCAACAGGAAATTGCCGAGAGAAGTAGTAGTTTGTCGGAACAACCATAGCAACGCTTACAAACAAGGCGTCTCGCGTGGAGTTACTGAATGTTGAGGAGGAATTGTTGTGTTTGTTGCTGACGATGTTTGTTTTCAGTACACTGCAATAAAACCCATGAAAAAACAGCAAAGAATCATATAAGAATCATATAAACCCAGTAAACCTTGAGACTATCACTTCTCACATTACAACAAATATAGCTGTAAATATGAGAACATGTATAAAACTAAATTGAACAACCTCAATTTTTTATTTGATTAATTTCATTAAAATTCTTATTAAACATGGACATTTACTTTCATTAAATAGACATTATTTATTGTAGGCTCATTTTGTAAATGTTAACAGTTGCTGTAGACATAAGCAAAAAGTGGGAGCTTCCTGCAAATGTCATTTCTCACAATTACAAAATCAGGTGATTATGTTCATCATCAGTGTAAATGTCTCGTGATGTATAGAGACAAAAAAAAAGTTATTACAGAAAGATCATTCTGTATGTACACCCATCAATGTAAACGTCTCTATGTATAAATTAATGGTGTCATATATAAATGATAAATGATTGGTTCACTGTTATGCATGTCTATGTATACGAAAGAATGAAGTTTAATCACTGTCGGACACTGTAGTATAGTGACTGTGTTTATTTGTGAAGATACTGATGAATGAAAACGTGGTGCCCCCCCAAAAAAACTTTCAGCTTTGGTTTAATTATTTCAACAGTTTGTACAATGCAAATCGAAATCACTATTTTAAAAAAAACTTCCCATGAATTTTGTGCCATATCTATGGTCCCGAATGGATGGATCATAGAGATGCCTGTACAATCGCCTCGGAGCCATTCATTTCCGGAAGTGGCAAGTTACAAAAAATGCCGTGCACACCGTCACGGAATGAGGCCTGGCACACACAATGCGCTTGACAGCCCACTCCGCGATGACGTCATTTTAGCCGTGCGCTCCTTTGTGCTACTGCGGACTCATCGAGTATAAAACAGGCTTAATCCTGTCTAGCATTAGTGTTTGTGTAGGGGCCCAAATGTTTTTTTTTTTTTTTTTTTTTTTTTTTTTTTAATTTTCAAAGGGTGCCCTGACTGAAAAAAGGTTGGGAAACGCTGAGCTAGGCAAGGCCTCTCAAGGTTTCTTCCTCATATCATCTCAGGGAGTTTTTCTTTGCCACTGTCGCCTCTGGCTTGCTCATTAGGGATAAATTCATACATTTAAAAGCCATATCCCGAATTTAGGTTATGTAGCTATTATACGCTGAGCTAGGCAACTTCTTGGGGCCCCTGGCCGTTAGGGGGCACCCGTGGGCTGACAAACTTTACACCACAGCAATGTCTCAGAATGTGGCAACCGCAGTGACAATGAACGATTTACAATGATATGACAGTCAGAAACTTCCTGAAAGGGGACCCATTCCATTCCTGTCGAATGTTCGGCGGTAATATTTTCAGAAAACAACATCAATGAAGGAAAATGAAGAGGACTTTTCCGTCAACAAGTGAAAAATGAAAGAGAATGAAAGAGAATGAGGAAAAAAGAAAGCAAGACAGTGGTAAGTGGATCAGATAGTGACGTATAGATATGTAGATTGTACTAGGTTTATATTGTTTTTATTTTTAAGTGTTGTGCAATGTTTTATCGTTCTACATATTTATATTTTGTTCTATATTTTTCTATATTTTTATTTACAATTTTTAATGGTCTTTTGACCTGAAGTTATTTAGTTTTATTATTATTATTATTGTTGTTGTTCTTTGTATTTATAGTTTGAAAATTGTACTAATGTGAACATTTGAAATAAATACAAAATTTAGATTGTGTGCATTTTAGGTTGGTGTCAGATTATTTATAACATAGCCTAATAGTGATGAACGCTGGTTGGAGGGGCCCCCTGAGAATTTTTACCTAGGGCCCCAACAGACTCTAGAATTGCCCCTGAAATGAATCCAGCTTTATTTCAATATTAGATTCATTTTTCAGATATGTACAGTAATATTTTGGCTACTCATTGGATCCATTCAACTTATTATTCCTGAAATGTACACCAATTGAACGTTACATCCATGCTGACATTATTTATAGGACATAATGTTTTTGCGTTATTGATGGTTGCATTAAACCCAGTCATTCAATTCAAGCAACCAGTCAAAATAGCTAATAATATGCTATTAGGAATTAAATAATTAACACCTTTTCAAGGGTTGGTTGTTATTTCCACCACTGTAATTTAAAAAAGAAAGAAAGAAAAAACACCTTGGGTGACTGTTTGGGAATCACTGCTTTCAGGTATACTTGTATTCTCTTGTAGTAAGTTTAGCTTTTGACTGTCTAAATTTCTAAGAATAGTTATTTAAAAAAAAAAAAAGTAAATTTCAATGAGACATACAGTAGTTGCATTTTCAGTTGAATTTGGGGAAACCGCTTGAAGCGTTCATTGTGTTGAACTATTTCAATTGCTTTTGTTTGATCTGTTCAATGCAAACAGCTGAAAGGCTGTACATTTTGATAATAAACCTGATTTGCAATGGGGGTTGAATAAATTTGATTGCAACTGTAATTGTAGTTTGAACACTTCACATCTTGTTTCACACATTGTCATGTATAGTGGACTTTTCACACGGCGTGCATTTTATATTCACTTTGATTTTCACGCGTTCCTTTTTCATATACAGTATACTGCACGTGGTTTAATTTTTCACATGGAGTTTTTTTCACAAAGTGTGATCACACATTGTAGACATGATGGGTTTACTTAAGTTCACATACACATTTTTTTTGGTATTATTGGCTGACCTGCACCTCCACATTTAAAAAAAAAAATGTATTATTTTTTTATACACATGTGGGACAACATCATCTGAGATATACATGTTTGCTTCTTATTTTTCATCATTGGTGGGATACTGATTACCTTTTGGAACTTACATTTGCTCTACATGTGACTTACAGAGTCATATAAAAACCGTAAAAGACATTGGTATGATTATTGACTCCAGTCTTTCATTTGATTCTCATGTTGATAATATTACTAGGAAAGCCTTCTTTCATCTCAAAAATATTGCTAAAATAAGAATTATAATGTCACTACATGATAAAGAAAAATTTGTTCATGCTTTTGTCATCTCTAGGCTACATTATTGTAATGCCTTACTGTCTGGATGTTCCAGTAGGTGCATAAACAAACTCCAGTTAGTCCAGAATGCAGCTGCAAGAGTCCTTACTAGAACCAGAAGATATGACCACATCACCCCGATCCTATCCACACTGCATTGGCTCCCACTAAAATTTCGCATTAATTATAAAATACTACTGTTGACCTATAAAGCACTAAATGGTCTCACGCCACAGTATTTGAGCAATCTTTTGGTCTTTTATGATCCCCCATGCCTACTTTGATCAAAAGGTGCAGGCTATTTATTGATACCTTGAATATTGAAGGCTACAGAAGGGGGAAGAGCTTAATCTTACAAAGCCCCACAGCCTTCCAACTAGTGTTCAGGACTCAGACACAGTCTCAGTGTTTAAGACCAGGCTGAAATCATATTTGTTTAGTCAAACTTTTTGTGAATATTTTTTTTTTCTTAGCTAAAGGAGCAGATCTAGATCATAGGCATAGATTGTTGTGGTGAACTGGGATGTTTGGATGCTGACCGCCTTATTTTCTCATGTCCGTGTTACCTTCTGGCTCTCCCTTTTAGTTATACTGTCGTAGGTAGTCTTGCCGGAGTCCCCGCTTGCACTCATGCAAAGTACATTGTCCTTAACCATTACTGGGCAATAAGCATACTAATCTCTCCCTCTGTCAAGCTACACATGATACTCCTGACATACCAGCAATCCTGACCCCTTCTGCTCTCCGAACCTGCCTTTTCCATGCTGATGCCCTACTTCTGGTTGAAGTTCTCATCAATTGGAAGTCACATGCTGTTGCTAAGAATGGTCCCATATGGTGCAGCCTAAAGATCATTGACATTACTGATGATGGTACTACTTACAAACCATAAGATGGCTTTGGACCACAATTCATATGAACAGTTATGCTATGAAGGCTAGGACTGCAATTAGCCCAAACAGTTTTACTTTTAATGAACAGTGGAGAAGTTCAACAACACAGACTTCATGTAAAAACTGTCATGAATTTTCCTGGTTCCACAATTGCACTATTTGAACATGTAGTATTACCACATTTATAGAAGGGATTTATTTATTTATAATTATACTCTCTGGTGTCACCCAGATGAAGATGGGTTCCCTTTTGAGTCTGGTTCCTCTAAAAGTTTCTTCTTCATATCATTTCAGGGAGTTTTTCTTTTCCACTGTCGCCTCTGGCTCGCTCATTAGGGATACATTCATAGATTTAAAATCTATATCCTGAATTTATATATTTCTCTAAAGCTGCTTTGGGACAACGTCCATTGTTAAAAGTGCTATAAAAATAAAACTGAATTGAAATGTACATATGACCATTGCCATCTCATTTTTACTGTCAGTAATTCTTCAGCACTTACACTCTTAAAAATAAAGGTCCTTCGGTGCTTCTTTGCAGTGTAAAGTGTTCTTGAGTTGAGCTATGTGATTCTTTGGAGGTTACAGAAGTTCTTTGTGCTTTATTTTAAGTTCTTCAAAGCATTATTTGTTCTTTAAGGTATAATCACTTAACAGGTTAAAGCGAGCCCTATAAGGTTCTTTGTGGGACAGGAGAACTAGCATCACTTTTAAGAATCTTACCTTTCTTCCTTAAAGTACTAACTTTAAGTTGTTTTTTTGTTTGTGTGTGTTTTTTTTTTTAAAGAAAATCTTTCAGTGGGTTAAAAATTGTGTTACTAACTGTTGTCAGAGATGTAGGTGTATATTAACAAATAGGTAACAGGCTTGGCAAACAGCGAGAGAGAGAGCGCGCGCTTGTATACTGGTTAAAGGATTTGGGAGTGTGTACGTGTGCGCGGTGAGTGCGTGCGCCTGTGTGTGTGTGTGTGCGCGCGCGCTTAGGGGTGGGGGGTCGTGTCTAAGCTTTTAGTGCACGCCCTTTTTCATCAGCCCGGGACGAGTGAGTGAGTGAGAGGCGCGCGCAGCATCACTTCAGTTCGCGGAGCTCCGTGTGCTTGGCTTGACGAGGAGCAGCCGCGCGCGCATCACCATGCACCGAGCACTGCTGCTCCAAACTGCGACTCTGCTCACTTTATACTTCCTTCAGTGCAGCTGTCAGGGTGAGTTCAAGCGTTCTTCTTCCTCATATCTACATACTTCAGTTTCCCGATTTTCGAATTGCAACTCCAATCTCTATTCCTCTACAGAAGCAAATCTGGAGTGTCTGGAAAATGTATGGGAATCAGAATGTATTCTTCTCTTTTCTTTTTTCTTTCTGGGGGGCTGGGTGAATGTGTGCATATTCAGTTGTCAAAACTTAAGACGCAACAATGTTTTAAACCCGTTATCTTTAGACATACCCTTATTTTTTTGTACTAATGCAACATCCCTGATTTATATATTCACATTTGGATTTTTAATAATTGTATAAAATAGCAAGATCATTTTGAGCAAGATTTTATATATTCAACCTGGAATAAAAATTCATTATTATTATTATTATTATTATTATGATGATGATGATTCCCATTATTATTATTATTATTATTATTATTATTATTATTATTATTATTATTATTATTATTGTATGAGGAAAAGGCAAGAAGTAATCGGTCGCAATAGCAGAACTTGTGAATTATTTAAATGCAGCTGTGAAGTAAACAAGGTGGGATATAACGTTAAAGGTCTGAGAGATTATTGCACTTGCTTGTACAGGACCGTTATGTCGCCGTTCGCCTGATTACACCATTACAATCCCGGAGTTATTAAACATGGCTAATGAGGTCATACAGAGGCGTAGCGTTTAACACATGTTAGCTGCGGCGCGTGCATTTCTGTCAGACTGTACTTCCTCACTAAGGTTTTGCTTACTTTTAAACAAACTGCAGTTATTTATCAGGTCCCTTCGCTTTTCAACACAACATAGTCCCGAATGTCTCGCGCACAAAGCCACCTCGCCTCGCGCCCCTCTAAAACTTCTCCTCGAGAACTTTTGCCTGTGCTTTGTCGTTGCTAGGTAACAGAGGAGAGCATGTGACTGACTATCAGACACTACTGCTTCGAAGCTAATTCAAACCGCACTGCTTAGTTTTAAAGACTCAAATAACTCATTTGGCTTGTTGATATAGCACTTGTGCATCCTGTTTGAGCTGTTTTAGTGTTTATTATCGACCTGAGCCCCTAAACGTCGCAGTGTAACGTGCTGCTAAAGCTCGCGAGGCTCTCACACTGTAATCTGCTTTGTTTTTGCCTAGTTCTCAGTGTGTGTAAGCTCCTTAGTGTGCATCAGGCTGCTAATTACTGCTGTAGATGTTGCTTGAATGTGATCATAGAGCCTATGGAACAACACATCTATTTTGAACCTGGCACTGAATATTGGCCTGTAATTTACACCAGTCATTAGGCACGATGATTTAAGTGATCTAGCATTTCAGCAGGATTTTCCCCAACCCTGGACCTAGAGTACCGCCTGTCCTGCACATTTGAGTGTTTTCCCTGCTCGTAATACACCTGATTGTACTAATAAGCTAATTAAAAGTCTTTCCTGAGCTGAAGTGGTGTGTGTTAGAACCAGGAAAACACTTAAATATGCAGGACATAGGGTACTCCGTGGGGGACCAGAGTTAGGAACAAGTGTCATAAAAAGTTGTCATCTGGTAATAGATACGTAGCTTTAACATTGATTTGAAAACCTCCAGAGCACATTTCTTTGAACTACTTAAACAATTATGACTGTGAAAGCAAGTCTCCCTTCATTAACTCTGGGATTAGTGCTGTCACATTCACTTCAGGTACCGCAGGTTAATACAATTTGAAACAAACAGGAATCTGTATTATTGTGTTTGCCTCAAACTTCAACTTGCAACCATGCTTGATCTCCTCAGAAATGCGAGCCAGGAATGGGCTTTCTTAATCCAGCTTTATTCAGCATGTGTTTGAGAGGAAATGACCAAAAGGCCTCAT
Organism: Ictalurus punctatus; assembly: GCF_001660625.3. NCBI lineage: Eukaryota > Metazoa > Chordata > Actinopteri > Siluriformes > Ictaluridae > Ictalurus > Ictalurus punctatus. The sequence goes on from NC_030421.2 coordinate 28,300,704, forward strand.
TGGAGAAGGTCAGGATGCATTCTGAGCTGAACACACTGAGCGCTGCTTCCGCCTGGGCCCTTAGGGTTCCTGTTTCAGACCTGGTTTCTGCCATGGGTTAAAGGTGACGATACTGGATAGATCATTGATATTAATGAGTTATCTGTCACACTCTGGTTGTGCATGGTTTTGAGGTTGTTTCAAGGTGTTTTGAATGTGCCTATGTTTGCACATATGCCTGAGTCACATGCACTTGAGAAGTTATTTAATGTTGATAAGTGACTGGTTTCTGTAAAGGCTGCTTGGTGCTTATAATTCACTGATATGGTTAGTTGAACATTCATGGAAAACATGCCGATGGAGGCATTTTATAACTGAAATTGTTTTTGTACTTTCAAACAAGCTGTTAATGGTTCAACTAAATATTCTTAGTTATGTTATTTTGCACTTCTAAGCATTTCTTCTACACAGTAAAGACCTGTAAATCCTGAGTAGTGAAGGACCAGTAGTCTTTTCACTGATCTGGACCATTGGTTCACTATGACCCACTACCCAATTTTCATAACCAGGCACATGACACATGATTGTTTTATTAACTTAAGTAGAGTGAAAGCTTGCTGATATATGATTTCACTGTGCATCGTTTTCCACCGTGCATAATCCGTACCAATTCTGGATTTTAGAAAAATGTGGCAAACCTTTTCTTGTGTAAATCCTTGTGCAAGAGGGCTGCTAGAATTAAAATATGAACAAAAGTTAACACAGTTGGCCATAACAAAAGCTTCTTATCTCCTGACTATAAACAGTACAATTAGCAGCAGTATTAAAAACAAATGAATTGATTTACTACAATTTTAATATAAAGAAAAATATATTAACAATTTGTTCTGCATTATAGTAGTAGTATGTAGGTCACTTTTGGTTAGATGTGAGTGTAAGACTGGTAATGTCCCAATGTGTCTATAAATGGTTGGCAATATGTACAACATATTCAAGGCCAATCGAGGTTTAAGAATACCAAAAGTTTAAATTAGAAAACTTTCCTAATAACTTAGAAAGTAATTTTAGATAGTTTGCTTGCTTAGATTTCTATGTATGTGTTTTAATGTTTTATTTATTTAAGGCATCGATGCTAGAATTCAGAGTTTAACACTTCTAATAAATTCTTTTTCTAAAAAGAATTTACATTTACATTTATTCATTTAGCAGACACTTTTATCCAAAGCGAATTACAAATGAGGAAATTTAGAAAAATTCTAAAATTTTGAAAATCAGCAGTGCTGAACAGAATAACTTAATAGGCAACTCCATTGATCAACATTGCTCTTCTTTGCTTTCCATTTATGCCAAAGCCCTTCTGTGTACTACTGGGTCTTTTCAGTGTTGCTGCGAGAGCCAAAGTCAGTTGTTAAGCAGTTGACTTCATTCGGCCACATACATTTCCATATGAAACGGACAACAGCCCTCTGCTCTGACAGCAAAGGCTGGCCCAAGCACTTGGTGCTGCCCGTCTTCCCCCCCACCACGTTCACCCAGCCTCCTGCGACGCATCAAAACAAGGTGGCTTTGATGAAAGAGGCAGAACCTCTCTCATGGCCTCCACGAGCCTAGAAAGAGATGTTGTGGCTGGCAAGTACCGTTTAGTTTTTTTTTGTTTGTTTTTTTAGGGAGGAGGGACAGAAAGATGGGTCTAGTGGGTCTCTATCTGGCTTTCATGTTACAGGAAGCTCTACTGTATTCCTCCATTTCACTATCCATCTCTGTGGGCTTCTTTAGTGTACTGACACTTTCGGTTATGGGGCTACAGGCCAGCCAGCCGGCCCATTGTGCTATTGTTATCACCCAGTGGGGTCTAAGCCTTTGGGAGGCTTCATTCTAATGAAAATTCCTCTGCTGCGGCCCTTTGTGGACTGGTGGTAGGGTGTCCCCCTTATCTTCCCCACAGATAATGTTAGGGATTCTCGCCTGCTGTGGGTTTAAGTTGGCTAATTAGAAAAGACATGGTCCAAAAGAAGGAAGAGCGGAGCAAAAAAAAGAAAGAAAGAAAAAAAAGAAAACACTAAACCAACAAAACAGTCTGAGCAAAGACATTAATGAAGGAAGAAAAAAAGCATATACCCCTTCAACAGGACAAATTCATTTGCATGATACAAGCCCCTCTCCACACATTGACCAGGGAGACAATCATGTTGCTGTTCTCTCTTATTGTTGCCATTCACAATAAGGGGCAGTTCCATTTTTAATCCTAAATGAAGATGTTGAAATAAAATCCCATTGGGCCCGCTTGAGAAATTATTAGAATGACTGTTAAGTAAAGGGTTCATTTTCCTGAACAGTTCAACACAGGATGTTGCTATTTAAAAAGCACATTACACTTTGCCTGTCACCTTTCCCAGCACCAATTCTGTCAGAAAACACTGGCGTTATTTTAAAAGCAGCAGCAGATATATTTCTCTCTTGGCAAAGTCAGGTTGAGGCTGTTAACCTAATGTATAGATGCTAAGCTTAGACATAAGCCTATAATTGCTAGTTGAGGCCAGGGAAACCTCTGCAGGGTTTGAAGTTTAACATTTGAAATAGTTAGCTGTCTGAGACTAATACTGTATATCAGGAACACACTGGATTTTTTCCAGGGAATTATCTATGACTAAAATGTGAAACATCTCTCCAAACCTTTTTCTTCAGTCTTATTCAGTATAAGGCTCATGTTCCACCAGTGCTGGCAAGATGATTAACTCCAGTTGTGTGACTTGTGTCAGTGAGCTTGTCCTGCTCTGCCAATGCAGTGTGTGCCAGTTGTCTACCTGTGTGTTATAGACGCTGCTGAAACCTCCGGGATCGTGTCCTGTGAACAAAGCCTGCCTTTGAGTGAGTGGAGGAGCAATTTTATCATTAGTAAACTGAGCAGGAAAAAGGCTGGTTTCCCAATTGGCTGCTGGAGGAGTTAATTGGAAATCCATTTGGCTGGCATGCTTTAAGAGTGCTGGGTTTGCTGTGGCTCTGTTAATGCAAGTCAGGACCTCTAGATATGAGAGTAACTTCACAATTATTTTTTGTGAGGTGGTCTGGGCATGGACCCTGCATTCTGGTAGGATGGTACCTGTCTTTATGAAAAGGATATGATAAACCTCTCAGTTATGTGTGATAGACGTGATATATAGAGTTGGTACACAAACCCAAGGGTAGTTTTGTAAAGTGCTTTGAAAAAGTACTTAGGCAGATTACATATTTTTGTCTGTTGCAAAGCATTATGGTTTTGTTTATGTGCATATTACCTAATTAGTACATGTTTTTCTACCAGTTCTCTGTATATCACTGTATTACAACAATGAAGCAGTAAGCTGTGTCAGCTGAATGGTTCGACTTTTGCAGGGGATTTTTCGGCTAAGTTGCCGGGAGGCTAAATGTCAAATGCTGACCTCACAGCGTAGCCTTTTTTAAGTGTTGCTCTTTGGCCGCTCTTAACACACTCAAGCTTTTTGTGTTTTCTTAGTTCAGTGAACAGCAGGTTTCAGTGTCGTTCTTTTCAAAATGTTTCAAAGTTTTTCCAGGCTTAACAACGTTATTACACACATCAAATAACAAACTCGTTGATTTAGATGAAAAAAATAATGCACACTTAAAAATTGTCAAAGGTTCATCAATAAAATGAAACTTGATTATCACGTCAGGATTTCTTGAGTTTGTTTGTACTGAAATTGAGCATAATTTATGAGTATGGGGGAGTCAGGGCAGAGAAGTTATCCTTCTAAACATGATGACATCATGCCTACAAACTAGTAGTGGCACCAGTGATCAATAAAGTTTAAATAACTTGAAAGATTTTTTTTTTCTACTGAAAGCTACTTAAAAAACTGTTTTGCACGCTCTCTAATACACAATCAGACACCATTCAAGGAATAAACTGCAACAAGACATGCTATCATAACAAAATAACCAACAGAATGGTGTGATGTGGCCAGATACAAAGCAAAGTTACTGTTACCACCCCAAAGTTGATATAAAGTTGATATACCACCCCAAATTCCAATAACAACATGTCCCAAAGTGTTTTCCGCTTATACCACAGTGATATGCCAATGATTAAAATTTGTTGCTTTATGACCTTTTATAGTTCTATATAATATTGTGGAATGTCCATGAGACAAGTTAGTTCCTGTTATTGCTTATGTTATGACAGCTATAACCAGTCGTCCCCTCAGCAGCCTCTCTTTTCTTCTTCCTTGAAGTTAATAAGACCAAAAAAAATGTTGCTTGTCATGTAACCAAGAAATCAGAAAGCACAAAGTCCTCCGTCCTCAAGACTTTCCCGTCAGAAAACTTGCTGACACTCGAGACTTCTTCTATAACTGATAAATAATAGATTATGTAGATAATCTGGCATGCAAGTCCCTGTGAATGAGTTGTTACTATTTGAAACAGTAACATATTAGAATGAGTGCATTAATATAAAACTTTCATTTGAATTACAGCCAACACTATTGTCAGAACTGTGCTGTTATAGAAAATGATTCAATCTTGGCTATATGGAATAGACATTGGGTGATTTAATTCATGATCCAAAAAGATTTCTCTCTCCCAGTATACAAACTGTTAACTCAGAGAATTGAGATAAAGCTTTCTAAAACCCTACATTAATATAAAATTTTCTGATCAGAGGCAGAAAGAGCATGTTTAAAAGTAGCCAGTGATAACACACATTCACACACCAGCCCCTGCCTTTACCCACCTTTCTTCAACTTACATCTCCCTTCAGCTTTTGGAATTTGGGTGTAAGGTCTGTGGTACCACCCGGTACCACTATTTATCCCAATTACGTTCCTGACAAGGAACAGCATGCACCATTAATCAGAGTGTCAGTGAGAGACAATCAAAATCACGCAGTGCGTTTTTCCAGCAGCTCTGATGGAGGCCTCCTCAGCTGAACTATGCTGCCCCAGTCGATATCTTGCAGAGCCCAGCAGGGAAGGTAGAAGGGTGGTACCTTATCTCTCGAGATGCCACTCACAGACAGAGATCAAAAGGAGGGATTGGGAAGAGAACAGCGAGGGCTGTGTGAGTGTCGGCTGTTTGGCTGGCACGCTTTGCTCCGCTGCCTGTCAATGCGTGCTTCATCAATAGCAACCATCACCTCTATGTCCACTTAAAGAGCGTTTCTGTGTTTGTATTAGATGAGTGAAGGGTACTATCCATTTTGTGAATATATTATAATGGCAAGGTCTTGATTTAGGAGTGTGCTGATTTAGTTTGTATGAATAGCACGGCACAGAATGTTTTGATTTTTGGATCACAGTGAGTCAATATATATTTTTTCGGAAGTTGTTTATGGAAATCTGTATTGTGTGTTTTAATGTATGTGCAGGTACAAGTTGTGAAGTTGGTCAGTTCCGCTGTGGCACTGGCAGATGCATCCCAGCAGGCTGGCACTGTGATGGCACTGCAGATTGTGCAGATGATTCAGATGAGATCGGGTGCCGTGAGTAACTCTCTCACACTTACTCATCCCTGCTATTACAAGCATCCAGCATTACACTTATTACAAGTGATGCAGTGCGTGTACAGTATCCAGGGTTGGGAGGTTTACTTTAAAAATGTATTCAGTTACAGTTACAAATTACTTAAATAAAAAATGTCATCAGTAACGTAATCCAAGTATCACAATATGAAAGGAATGTAATCTGATTATTTTTGGATTACTTCAGGGCCAGATATGTAAATAAAGTCAAGAGAAAAGCAATATGATCTAAAAAGCTTTTATTTAGAGCTTATTTTAAGCTTAAAACATGTTCAATGTTTGGATTTATTTTAATAAAATAAATAAATAAAAGATCACTGTTCCTGATGTGGGTAACATTACATCACAAAAGCTACAGCGACCATATTCTGGTTTCCCAAAAAGAGGACACCTTTTTTTTTTTTTGGGGGGGGGGGGGGGTGTCTTAATAGCATTGAAAACAGTGTTACCAGGAATGCAAACATTAATACACTGAAAAAGACACACTATTTTATATATATATATATATATATATATATATATATATATATATATATATATATAAAATTGGTTTCACTCTGCACACGTACTTTTTTACTGCATTCTTCTCAATGTCCATGGAATGAAATAAAATATCAGATGCCACGAGTGAAACTTCTGCCATCATTTACACATTTGTATGGCCGTGTAATAAGAAGCGATGTGATAACATGAAATTTAAAATTACCTTATATGACCATGGGCATTGTTTCGACTCAGGATAGCTGTCATTTGCTGATATTGTCAAGCACCTGTTTGATTCCGTACACAACAGCGCTTCACCGGCACGCATTCTCTGAGAGTAGGCTAATGGTTGAGAGGCAGGAATTTGGCCAATAGTTGCTGCAAACCTTTAATAATCAACCAGTTGGTGTGCGAGAAGGCAGGAATTACACAGATGGGTTAAAGCAATGCAAATATGCACAAATATGCTGCAGTATTAGACCATAAGCACATCATAATGAAAGTAAAGCCGAACCACGGATATTTTCTCAAATTTAGACACTTTTTTAAGGGCAGAAAAGAAGGACATGTCCAGGAAAAAGAGGACGTATAGTCACCCTAATAAAAGCATTTCAGAGAACAATTTGTGTTAATTTCTAGCAAATTAACTCGGCGCAAAATTAATTTGTGCATGCACCCAGAGGTTGCTCTTGTGAGCCACGACTGACAAGAGAGAACCATAACTATAATTAAGCAGCTGTCTATGTTGTTTTATGTCAAAAGTTTAATTTCTTTGGTTTTAAATGAAAAAAATTGTAATCCTGGTCATATTTCCATTTTTTACAAAATGTACCTGTAATCTAATTACTTTGTTTTTTGATGTAACTGTAACGGATTACAGTTAACAGTTTTTTGTATCCTGATTACGTAACACAGTTACATGTATTCCATTACTCCCCAAGTCTGACAGTATCTGGGTCTTATATAAGGGTGATAAGTAAGGAATAAAGCACAATGTGTGTGTTATTGTAGGAAAATAATCAACAGCAAGGTGGTGTAATGTGGTCTGATGCAAAGTAAAGTTACTGTTACAACCCCAAAGTTGTTTTTTCCCAATAACAGAACACCTGAAAGTGTATATTTAGAGTTTATTCCTCTTTCACAACAGTAATTTACCAATACTAATTTTTGTTGTATTTATTAAAGAATGACATGTTCTTTTTTATCAGTTTATAGTTACATTTAATGATGTCGAATATCCTTAAAACAAGTTTGCTTTTTGTTATCACTTATGTAATATATATAAAAAGTTCACCAGCCTCTATTTTTCAGTCTCTTGAAAGTAAAAAAAAAATAAGCTTGTTGTGAGCTTCAAGTCAGAAAAGTCCTCTGTCTCAAAAAAAGTCCTCTGTCTCAAAGTCTCTTACTGACCGTTAATAAACTATGTGATTATGTGCAGTGTTCAACATGCTGACCAACACTATTGTCAGAGTAATGCTGTTATAGAAAATGAATCACCGTCTTCTGACCAATCAGATCTGAGAATTCAAAAGCACTGTGGTATGAAGATGGGATACAATAGCAAATGTATTATTATCTTCATTGGAATAATTTAGCTGAAAGATCAACTTGGTTTATTTGAGTCTGGGAGCTTCATAGGCTGCCCAATCATACATAAATTTTGTTCATATAAAGAAAATACAGGGGAGTTTGTTTGGAAATAAGCTGAAAAAGCTGGCTTTAAGCAAAATTTTAGTTTCATATGAAATTCCTGAAATGAAAGCTCTGTGTGCAAGTTTGTCTACACCTCCTTCCATGAGTTAATTAAGCAGCTTTCGTGTGTTCTCTCAGCCCAATTGACCTGTGAGGCGGGCCAGTTCCAGTGTCTGAGCGACGGCGAGTGTATTTCAGTTCACTGGGTATGTGATGACGAGGAGGACTGTGAAGATGGCTCAGACGAGAGACAGCACTGCCGTATGTCCTCCCCTTCCTCACCTTCTCATTAATGTAAAGGAATGTCATTTCCTTCATCCCTGTGAAACATGATAACCTCAGTTTGTGGGCTCTAGAAGGAAAAGGGCAAATAAGTGGCATGTCCTTTGGTCATGTGCATGTGTATATGAATGGAATGGAAACCTTGAATGATCTAAGTTGAGGACCACCCAGAACATATATATTAAAATGTGATACTTGATCTTTTCTTAGCTGGCAGAACCTGTTCCAGTACACAGTTCAGCTGCACAAATGGGGCATGTATCCCAGCGGAGTACAGGTGTGACCATCTGCCCGACTGTTCAGACGAGGCGGATGAGAGAAACTGCCGTAAGTTCACTATCTGTGTGTGTGTGTGTGTGTGTGTGTGTGTGTGTGTGTGTGTGTGTTGGAGGATAGATTGATCTCCACCATCTCAGACTCCTGTGGCATTTTAATCAATTTGTAAGATTAAGAGGCTTGATGACTGACAGAAATAGCCACAATATGCTTTTTGTTGTCAGAAGTTAATTTCAGATTCCTTGGTGGATTAGTGAGAAACTGTTTTCAGACAATATTCCAAAACTCTTGACATCCACCACGGCGTGGTATATATTTATAGCAGTGTACGTATATCATCTAAAATACTTCCATACATAGAATTTATGTTATGTTTTCAACATCTGATCTTGAGATCCTTCCTTTGGAAGAAGATGCAAGCTTGTCACTAATCACCATAAGTAGCTGTATTGTATTACAGACTAATTATTTTTAATGGAACAAATGAGTGATGGCTGGAACTGGACTCTCTTTCTCTCTCTTTCAGACTATCCAGAGTGCCCAGAGTTGAGGTGTGCCAGTGGGGCATGTTATAACACAAGCCAGCGCTGTGACCAGGTGCTCAACTGCCGAGACAGCTCTGACGAGGCCAACTGCAGTGAGTGTCCTTCCTTGGCAGGAAAAAACATACTCCTCAAACACTCTCTAAATCTCTCCCCAATATATTCCAACATTTTTGGCTTAATACACTCGCTGTGCTGTTTTTTTTTTTATCTTTTTATAGTTACATTGTAATGTAATATTTGCATAATGTGTAATCAGAACACTCACTTCAATGTACAGACATTACACTATCTAAAAATTTTGGCAGAGTAGCGAATGCAAAGTGCACTGTTTTACGTTGTGCAGCCCAGCGATGCCGTAGTGGCCAGTTTCAATGCAATAACGGAGAGTGTATTCCACGTGGGTACCTCTGTGACCATGATGATGACTGTGGAGACCAGAGTGATGAACAGAACTGCAGTAAGTACAGCACTGTAACATTAACGGCGTGCCTGATTGGGGATGAAAGTTGATCTTTATTGACTCTTTTGTGATGGCCTTTCACTCCAGCTTACCCTACATGTAGAGGAACTTACTTCACTTGCCCCAGTGGTCGTTGTATACATCAGGTCTGGTTGTGCGATGGAGAGGACGACTGTGGAGACAATGCTGATGAGCGAGGCTGTGGTAGGTTATTTTCTTGAAAGAAAAACAATGCCCCCCAGATTCATTGGGAATTCAGGATAACAACAGCAAGTGTGTCTTGTGAGCTTTTCATCATTCCATACTGTAAATACTATTGGAGATTTTAAAATATTCACATATTTAAAGGCAAAGTCAGCTTATATAATTCTACCCAAAGATGTTTTCTAAACTTTCTGGATAAATGTTGTTTAAATGGATAAAATGTGATGCTTAAGTTAGAAAAAAACTTATTAAATGCATGCTATTGTCGGCATATTATATTTTCAATATAATTCAATATGATTTTATTTGCATAGCACTTTTAAGGGTAGACATTGTCACAAAGCAGCTTTACAGAAATCTGGATGTAGAATTAGATCCATAATGAGCAAGCCAAAGCCGATGGTGGCAAGGAAAAACCTGAGCTGGCATGAGGAAGAAATCTTGGGTGACACCAGATAATGGAATTATCTTTAAAGTTAACAATAGTTATCAGTTTCCAACAGGCACGTATTGGAATAATCTCTGTGGCTGAATAATAGCATTTTGTTTTGAACATTGTGTGAATCCTGGGTTAGCTATGAAATAATCAGTATAGCTAAATACCAGCAACAAGAAAATATTATTATGGATATTGTATTACACAGAATTGGGATATGTACAACATGACTGGTCGCAGCAGCTGTGTTGTGTTAACCTGCAAACAGTCTATAGACTAGGCTGCTCAAATCAAGTCAAGTGGCTTTTATTGTCATTTCAACTATATACAGCTGGTACGGTATACAATGAAACAAAACAACTTTCCTACTAACCACATGAGACGACACAGAACTAAATAAGACCTACACATTCTACATAAAGTGCACGTGTAAACGTGTGCAAACAACACAAGACAGTACAGTAACTATTAAAACAGGACAATAAGCACATAGTGTAGTGCCAACCAGTACACAGTTCTAGCGTGATATAACAGTGTCAGATATAACAGGTAGTGCAAAAAGATAGAGTAACAATATAATAAAATAAAATATAAAAAGCTGTGAATATAATCATAACATAGTATGACAGTATTCAGGAGATTAGATTAGTTTATACCATAGTTTATAAGATTATCTTATAACATATATGGTCATAGTAGTTATAGCGGTGTACAATGTGGGCATGTTTTAGCCATTTATACTCCAGACCACCATCCAGAGCTCTTTAGGATGTCTCCAGTTTGCACTGAAGGCCTTGTTCTTTGAGTTGCTGGGTTAAGCACCAGCAACTCCCATGTGACCCTTTCAGAGTGGTTACTTCACATGATTTAAAGTGACAGTGTTTTCCCAGGAAATAGAGACCATGCCAAGCTGCTCATTATTCCGCTGGAGATAAGACTGCTTGTTTTTTTCAAACCTCACGCATTGTCTCTGTACTTATTGTGCAAAATTGTGCCATCTTTTCAGTGGTTTCTTTGGGTTTCGTTTTACTGCTTTTGGCTCAGGGCTTTCAGCTTTGGCTTGAAGAAAATATAAGTCAAAATTCTTTGAGGTTATTTTTTCTGTACACCCTTACAGTGTTTCTAATATCACTTACCTTGATAAATCACTTAGATATATTGTATTGTGTCATGTTTGTAGATAATGTCCAGCATGAGTGTTACCCTGGTGAATGGCCATGTCCCTCATCTGGTATTTGTATCCGCATGGAACAGCTCTGTGATGGCACACCTCAGTGTCCCGATGGAGAAGACGAGACCAACTCTACTGCTGGACGCAACTGTAGTCAGTACCTTTTCATAATAAACAGAAAGATTGTAAGCCCCCACTACCCTCAATTCGAGGCCTTTTCAAACATTTGTTATTAAGATTATTGCCAGAATATTTTATAAAATTGTTGGTTAGCAACCAACATTTAAGACTTAAATGTAGTCACGAATTGCAGTCCTCACTCTTGTAGCTACCTATAGATACTTTTCATATTAGTTTCAAAAGAACATGCTTTAAGATGAATAGCTGATTATTGAGATGTGACCCAGATGTGTGTCAGGGGTTTCTTGTTTGCCAGATTATTATTGTGATAATGTGAAGTCTTATTTCCTGTGATTTCCAGGTATCTGGCGCTGCACGTCTCTGAGCTGTGAGCATCGGTGTGTGGCGTCTCCTGAGGGTGGTACCTGCTCCTGTCCATCTGGCTATGTGGTCAGCATCAATAACAGCCGCTCCTGCATCGGTAAAGTCTTATGATGTTTCCCATGTAGCTATAGCTTAATTTCACAGTATTATGATACTGAACAGTTTTTAACGCTCTATTTATCATAGATAGATAGATAGATAGATAGATACATAGATTTTTTTGGTCATTGTTTAAAACAATTTCAATGAAAAACAATTTAACAGCTCTTAAGGATTGGCAGTAGACACATAATAGCAAAACATAAATAACAATAAAGATAACCACAGCGAGATGATATTTACACAATAGTATCAATATGCCGTATATAAACCTAAACATCTTATGATTTGTTGTTGTGAATTCTGTGCATAATGAAGCCTCATGTATAATGATATCTTTTTCATGCTATTTTATGGAGTAGACTATGATGACTGCCAGTTGTGGGGCATGTGTGATCAGCTGTGTGAAGATCGGATCGGTACGCATCGCTGCAGCTGTAAGGAGGGCTACGTGTTAGAGCAGCACAGATACTGCAGAGCCAACACATCCTGTGAGTCACTCTGAACCTGAACCTGAATGTTGAATATACAGCGAACTATGAAAAGAGAGGGAGTGTGCATATATGCTTGCTAATATGCTAGTTGGAAAAGTCGCTGAAGCTTAAAATACCACATTAAGTGGATGAAGTTGGAGAATTCTTTTGAAGTTCAGGGTCATGGCATCTTATATAGCTTTGAAAACAGCACTAATTTATCTGAAAATATTGCATTCGTTTATTCATGGTATCTATTTAACCTGTTAACTGAAAACACATTCTCCTAGAATAACAACCTGGAGTGTGTGAGATACAGTATAAAGGTGTTTATTGATTTTTGATAGTGAATGTTGCACATGTTGCACAATATGTACTTCTCTCCTTCAGTCTAAATCTACTTAGCAAGCACCCCTCCCCCTGCACTCTGCTCTGTGCTCCTCTTCAACCTCTCCTGGGTGCTTTGTTGCGGCGTTGCTTACATAGTGCACTGAATGCCAGCTGACCAGGAGCCAATCCTTCTTAATCCACGTCTGTCATAAGAAAGTTTCATTCTAATTATGTATTTAGAGATATATTTAGAGGCATATACTTGAAATTTAAGTAATTCTAACATTACGTCAGATTATGTGTTTACCGCCATAGCTATCTTTTTATTCCAGTGCTCCTGTGGCATATGCTGCCAGTTTAGAAAGTGAAAAGTCTATACCAAATAATAGAAGCAAGTAAACAACACAACCCTGGCAAGTGGCTAGAGCTCAGCCCTTATTGAATCCTGGCTGTGTTGGCATCATTTCCAGTCATGTCTAATGCATCTGTTCACCCAGACGGAGTCAGCCTCACTGCTGTTTGAAGTCACGCTTATTTATCTTTCTGTTAGGCAATTAACTGAATGATTTATTAATTGTTTTATACTTTACAGTGCTTCTGTCTGGCCATAATTGTATCAAATGTCTACTTCCTACCAATCTCACCTATTTTCATGTCAGGCACACAAAACATTGGACTCTACTAAAACCCAATAAATTTCAGATTAGTGATATTTCCTGTTAGTCTCAGCTTCAGATTCTCTGCCCACAGAGCGACAGAATATTGACATTTTTTGTACAAGTTTCAGGGAGCAAGCTTCAGGTTCTTGGGGGTTTCACTTTGACTGGCTGATTGTATACACGTATGCTGGATTCCAGTGAGAAAACAAACTATTGAACATTATTGTTTTGGAGCCAGGTTTAGCGTTCTGACTTTATAAGGTATTTAAATAAATGAGGCACTCTTACATGTTTGTTGACAAACTACAGATAAAGTCTGTGGTTGTTCATCTGCAATGTCAGTCCATTGGCCTTTTTTTGTGTAAATGAAGGTATTTCTTATCCACATTTTGAGACAAACAGTAATAGCTTGTGAGAGCGGAAATACACTGTTTGATATTAATAAGCTAGGTTTGTTCTGTTGAATTTCAACTCTACCTAAACCTATTTATGGTTATACTGGAATTTTTAAATTTCCTTTACTACATATGTTCTTAGTGCTCCACTGAGCCTGCATCTAAAAACAATATTAAAATCCCCTGTTTAGCTACAACATCAATTTTGTCAATTCTTTATTGTATTTTATCGTGGCTTTGGGCAAAATCCTGTCCCATTACTCAGGCCATTATTGATTTACCCCTTTTAAAAAAAAGAAATATTTTCTTTATCCTTCCTGTGTAAAAAAAAAAAAAGAAAGAAAAAGAAAACAGAAACAATGAGATAACATGTTTTCAAATTGCATCCGAACAGCTGGAGTGGCATCTTTACTCTTTTCTAATGGACGAGACTTGCTGATTGGAGATATCCATGGTCACAGCTCTCGTGTCCTGGTTCACTCTGAGAACAGAGGAGTCGCTGTCGGAGTGGATTTTCATTACCAGCTGCAAAGGGTCTTCTGGACTGACACCATCCAAAACAAGGTAACTAATGCCATCATCAAATAAGCTTTTAGTATCTAAAATGTGCTTTAAAACTTTTTAATTTCCTGCAGTAGAACCTTTCACACTGCAGGCCGTGTTGCTCATGGTGCTGTCGTCTTTAACAAAGACAGCGTTGTTGGCAGCTATGCATCTCACTGTATGTCTCACGAAAATCCATTTAAAGTTCTGGCATCTGACAGGCTTTCTCAGTTTGCACATTTTAATCAGTGGTATTTAATAGATACCTGAGGTGCTAACCTTTACAGGCTAAGTGCTATTGCTGTTACATTTGTTGATGACAACAAAGCTTTTCATTATTTTTGTTCTCCCGTGTATATGCACTTATGTTCCAATATTCTTGTCCCTTCAGACATACATATTTGCGCTCTCTCCCTCTCTCTCTCTCTCTCTCTCTCTCTCTCTCACACACACACACCCTACTGAGGCTATTGGAACAAGGCAGTTTTAGAAAACGTACCCCATGTAAACCCCTCTTCAGGATCAGCATGCTTGATGTTTGTCCATGCGCTCAACTTGTGACAGAAGTTGGCCACTTGACAACGATTCTTTGACTGATTCCTGTAGATACTACTAATACTGTAATGATGGCAGAGCTGCTTGGCTCCAGCCAGAGTGGCTGGATCTGATCTTCAGCATAGTCCACCTTTTCCTAATCTCCACAGGGTTTCTGATATGCTCTAAACCGCATATTTCTGCTCAATTTTATGTAACTTAAGAGCAGGGCTAGTGGCTGTGCAGTATTTGTTTGCATCCAGCCTGTTTTATGCATTCCTTGGCTGACTCAGAGGGCTTTGTTTGAGCTCTTGGCTGCACTCAGGTTTTAACCCCAGCCATAGAACTGAAAAGTGAGGGCATACCAGTAGGTGGGGATCTGCGATTAGTACCCCCAACCCCACAGAATTGTTGTGGGCTCCAGGCAGGGGGTCTGTGCACAAGCCAAAACAGCGACTTCTTCCACAGCTTATGTTTCCGGTAAACGGGTCAGCCGAGAATCCTACTCTCTAGGACGGGTTTGGTTTCCACTGCAAAGAGCAGTGGTGCCTTGGCTTCTGTTACAATGCCAAGTGGTCCACCCTGAGAAACCAGTGCCATCTTGAAATCAGTAGGGCAGTGGTTTCACAGTACGGTTCCTGTGGCTCCACTTAAATGCTACTGAACAGATAAGCTAGCTGGATGATGCATGTGTAATCAGAAACCAGGGCGTATTATAAATGATTATTAAATGAGAGGATATGCCGTATATCTTAACATAGTCATGGTTTGAAATTATATACATGGTTTGAAATTATATATTTTTTCTTATCTTGTCATTCACTTATATAGTTATTCTATATATTAGAAACCCAAGCACCACTACTTGATTTATTTTCTCTAATCATTCTGTTTTGGGATAGGTGTTTTCAGTGGACATGGATGGGTCACATTTGCAGGTGATCCTAAATGTATCAGTTGACTATCCTGAAAACCTGGCTGTGGACTGGGTGAACAATAAACTTTATGTGGTGGAAGCCAGTGTTAACAGAATTGACATGGTGGACTTAGACGGGAATAATCGCGTCACACTCATTGCAGAGAACCTAGGAAATCCAAGAGGACTGGCACTAGACCCAACTGTTGGGTGAGTATTTAAATAAACTAAATTTAACTCTGACCTTACCCAATATAACTATAACATTTAAGACCATAAATGCAAATGAGGGCATATCTTTGAGTCCATATATGGAAGTTTTCATGTAGGCAGCTGACATAGTGGATTTTTAAACCTTATTCATAGGAGGTTCATATTATAACTAATATTAGAGCTAACCTTACAATTTCTGAGATGGTTTTTTTTTTTTCCTCAGTTCTATTAAAAAACATTCATATTCTTCAGGTTAGTTCATTTTAGTCAGCTAGCTAAACTGGCCTAACGTGATAGGATTTCTTCAGAGATTATTTTAATTAATTCATAAATGTTTATAATCTTTACTGCTAAGGCTAGCTACATAATTCACACGGGCTAAATCTGTTTAGACAGACCAATATTGACATACTAAGTGTTGTTTTCAGCTAGCTTTGAAATACATTGCCATCTACTGAACTATCCACTGAACTAAAATAAAAATGTGATGAAGGAAAAGAACAGATGCCACAACTTTTTTTTTTTTTGCAATAAGCTTCTTCTTTTTTGAGGGGCGTGGGTATAGCTTCTACAAAATTCAAACCTTAGTCCTTGTAAATGAAACCACAAAACTGACCTTGAATCAGCTTATAAGGGCATTCATCACTGAAACTATTATCTTCTTTCTTAAGCAGGATGAAGTAATTAAAGCAGGATAGCTATTTAATATATATAATACAGTAAAGGATTAGCTGGAAGTAATAAGAGAATAGATTCACTGGAACTTAATATGGAATCAAGGCAGGACAAATCAAGCTAAATTTGTGACAGATGTTTCTTTATGAATAAAGTGCTAAGTGATTTTATTTAAAATGTAAGGTATTATGTATGGACTCTTTGAAAAGTAAAATAAAGAGTATGGCTAGTTGTATTTCAATTCTATCCCATAATGAGATTTTTTCCCCCCAGATCTAAATCCAATGCCCTGGCTCATTTTCAGGGTTTTTTAAAGCTGTAATGCAAATATTGTATATGCTTTAGATTTTGATTTCCTCTTCTTACTGTCTTATATCCTGGACTGAAGGAAAGGATAATCCTAAATGATGTTCCTTATATTATGCTTTAGATATCTTTTCTTCTCTGACTGGGACACATTGAATGGCGAACCTGGTCTGGAGAGAGCCTACATGGATGGCACCAACCGCTACGGTATCATTAGGTCCAAACTAGGCTGGCCTGCTGGAATCACGCTGGATATCGATGCCAAGAGGGTGTACTGGGTGGACAGTCGCTATGACTACATAGAAACTACCACTTATGATGGACTTCACAGGTATGCAAAAAAAAAGGTTATCCCATGTAGCCTTATCTCACATGTAGTTGTTGGAATGAATACCAATATGTAGTGATGAAGATCTCTTCAATCTTAGACAAGAATATACCCTTATGAAAATTCACAAAAATGTACTATGGTTTTGCTAAATTACACTATGTTTTTCTGTCATACATTATGGTAACTAGTTTCAGCCTCTGAAACATGATGCTACCATAATTTTGTTATTTCATAACACCATAGACCATAATATTGCCATGGTTTTACTGTTATGTTATAGGGTTTTTGTGTTTACTGCATATTTAACTATTCAATTAAAAAATCTTGTATGGTAGCACTACTTGTATTGTTCTGTGCTTGATATATCGCTTTGCTTGTATTTCCTTATTTGTAAGTCACTTTGGATAAAAGCGTCTGCTAAATGAATAAATGTAAATATAATACTGCCAGAGCTAACTATAGCATTTGTTGGTAACTGTACTTGTTATACTTACATCACCATTGTTTCATTCCTTGATTTCAAAGGTTGGATAAGGAACTAGCATGACTGAATTGTGTCCACAGATACCTTTTAATGCTTACCAAGACTCTGAACAGACTCTGACTCTGTCCAATTCATATTTGAACATTCCTTTTACCAAGCCATGTCATGACTTCAGTAGCCTGAGAGCATAAATGAAATTAAATTTTATGAAACAACATATCTGCTACAGAAGTAGCAATGATTCACGTTTAAAAAAAATTAGAGTCACTGAAAGTACTTTTTGTTCTGTGATGATACAGTATTTTTTTTTTTATGATCTGTTCAGTCCACTAAAATACTTAGTTTGGTCCGCATCTAGACTGCTGTTGATGTGCTATGCTTTACAGTACAGTGGGGTCTAAAGGTCTGAAAGAAGTAGTGAAAATACATGCTTATCTAATTTAATAGAACAATTTTCAACTTCAAATTATATTATTGACAACAACGAGAGTGAAAAGTAAAATCTTTCTGAACACATGCTTCAATAGAAGAGATTAGGCTCCAGGCTCCCCGTGACCCTGTGTAGGATAAGCGGTACAGAAAATGGACAACCTTCTGTTTATTTCCAATTTTAAATAAATAGAAAAATCCCAGATTTTCAGTATGCTCTTAGACTTTTGGATCCCACTGTATGTTAACTGGTATGTTAGTATTTGTAAAGCTATAAGGGACATAATATAGCATCCATCGTTTGCCAACCATGATTGTCTTTAATACTTAACACACAGTTAATGGAGTAGAAAAAGTTATGTATTATGTAATTGCTTTGTAGGAAAACGGTGGTGCATGGAGGCTCATTGATCCCTCACCCCTTTGGCATAAGTCTGTTTGAACACTCTGTGTACTACACTGATTGGACCAAGATGGCCATCATGAAAGCCAACAAATTCATTGAAAACAACCCACAAGTGCTCTACTCAACCGCTCATATGCCATATGGTGTGGCTGTGTTACATCCCTTCAGGCAGCCCTATAGTAAGACAATTATTATTGTCTCACAGGTACAATATTGAGTTGCTACAGTTAGTTATTGTTGTTATTTTATTGATTGTATCCACAAGCTGTGCTGGTTTAGGACCTACAGTGGTAGGATTTATACACACAGATATCTTTAAAATCAACTTTAGATTCAACAGTTATGCTTGAGAAATTCTTTGTGTTATATGTGTAATGTTTGGTGTGTATGTTGCTGACAGTAAGTAACCCATGTGGGACGAACCGAGGGGGCTGTGAGCAGATCTGTGTGCTGAGTCACAGGACAGATAACGATGGTCTGGGATATCGCTGCCGTTGCCGCATGGGCTACGACCTGCACCCTGACAGCAAGAGATGTGTGGGTAAGAGAGAGTGAGGAATGGCTTACTGCCTTTCCCTGTGCTCCTGTTCTTTAATTGTTTACTTTGAGCATGCATTATATGTTTTCTTCATGTACAGAATACCATTTTGATATGGTATTTCCAGTGACTGGAAAAAAAATCATAAGGGTGTTGGCATTGAATGGTTAGATTAGTGCTTTGAGAGAACTGATGTCAATTTCAGATGAAGCCTGACACTGTTTTCATTCTAGTACCTTTAAGATTTAAAACACATTGCTCTGTGCTTTATGTTGCAGCTGTGAGGAAGTTCCTGCTCTTCTCCAGTCAGCTGGCAGTGAGAGGGATCCCATTTAACCTCTCGTCTCAGGAGGACATCATCCTTCCTGTCACTGGCACACCATCGTTCTTCGTCGGAGTGGACTTCAGTGCAGAGGACAATTCCATCTTTTTCTCTGACACTGCCAAGGACATTATTTTCAAGCAAAAAGTCGACGGGACTGGTAAGACAGCTGAGTGTTGTTTCAAAATAGATGTGACCAGCAACATTTTGCCTATAAAAATTGTTGTTGAATATACACACGCACATAATTGTGCCCATAATTTGCCCATAATTTGATTCGTTGTAATAAAATTGTGTTATGGTTGTGAATCAAATTTTGATAGCGGGCAGTTTAACAGCATCAGTGTAAGTCTTCTTTGAGAGAATCATGGTTACAGTTCACAGGGTCACAGAACAAGCAGACATGATTAATACAGGCAAATCTGAACTCAGGTGTCACTGTGGAACACAGTGAAGACCTGCGTCATTTTACATGCAAGACTTTACAATAAACAAACAAAGGGGAATATACACACTAAAGCATACGAATACTTGTAAATTATTTGGTAAGATAATGTGATTAAAAAGATCATGTGTTCTAAACAGATACAAATACAGGTACTAATAGGAGGTGCACAATATTTTGGAATGCTTGAGTGGTGCATCGGGTCTGGGATCCCGTGGGATGCAACAAGAACGCTGCGCAAGCGGGAAGTTTTTACATTCATGCAGGTGTGGGGGAATATCAGATAAGAAGCTCATGGGACAAACAGTGACCACAATGTGCGATGCATTTACAGTGTTTATTTATGACATGCTGATAGTGCTGACATTTCTGCCTCTGTTTTTCCCCATATTTAATTAAAAACAGATAAGCAGATATATAATCAGATACAGATAGTGGCATTGCATTACAAGATAGTTTCAAGATACATAGTATGGGGTGGGGGTGGGTGTAGCATCCACCTGGATGACGACGGCAGCCATAGTGCGCCAGAACGCCCACCACACAACAGATATTAGTGGAGAGGAGAGAGTGATTTAGCCAATTCAGAGGTGGGGATTATTAGGGGGCCATGATAGAGATGGGCCAATGGGGGAATTTCATCATGACACCGGGGTATACCCTACTTTTTTACGAGAAGTGTCCTGGAATTTTTAATTACCACAGACAGACAGGACCCCGGTTTAATGTCTCATCTGGATGAGACGTTAAATCTTACATAGAACCCCATGCGCTAAGTAATGAGACCAAATAAGACGTAGGTTAGAACAGTGCAGATGTCAAGCAGGAGCTGGAAAAACAGGAAATATATAGCATACAAAACACAAGATACCCCTCCCTTGGTTAATTGGCCTTTCTCATTTCTTTCTTTGCTTGCCACTGCTTCCATTACTTCATGTTGTAGCTACGCCAAATGTATTTGTAAAATTAGTAATCTTTGCTCACTAAGGTACCACTATAAAACAATGAATCATGACTTAGCTATATTGGCTGTCACTGAGCCTTTGTCTACACACAAAAAAGTGTGATTACTCACTCAATAAAGAATATTATAAACATTATTGGACATGCATATCACATGCTATCAGGGGTTTATTTGTGCCCATTTTTAATTTAAGCATTCTTATTTATTTTGTATCTGTTATACGTATCATCTGTTTAGGATTTAGATGAGATGAGGAATTTATACCTCAGAACATCTAATTATAGCATTTGCTTTATTAACATTGAACGTATATTTATCAAGTTGTTGAAATTCATATGTTTAATATGTCGCTATTGTGTACTTTGTCTCCTTTTTTATCCCAACAGAGAGGCAGGTACTTGCAGCCAATCGGGTAGAGGGTGTAGAGGATCTGGCTTATGACTGGATATCAAAGAACCTGTACTGGACAGACCCACGCTATCGGAGTATATCAGTTATGAAAGTAGCAGACAAATCCAGGAGAGCGATCATCCACAACCTGAACAACCCCAGGTCTATAGTGGTGCATCCAATAGTTGGGTGAGTTACAATAAGTTTAGCTAACAGGTGGTACTGAATATCTGCATGGCTATATCGTTTAATGGAAAAAAAGAACTTTAGTCATTATGTTTTTAATGTTATTACAATTTTAATATTGATGTAAACATGTACCCTCAGAAATGTCCTTGATTAAAAACAGGATTGTAAGCTTGGGTGAGAAATCACAGGCAGGTTTGTAACGTCAAGTGAAAACACGAGTCATTGAGCAGGACCAAGCCTGGAACAAGGCTCAGGGGGCCTCACTTTCACCTCAGGTCTCTGTTTCCTTAAGACCATAAAAAGCATTAGCAAGCTGGCCACTTTTATCCACTCACACCTACCATAATGCAGGAGTTGCTCACCCATTCACACACTGTTCCTACTTTGAACCCAGAGCAGATAAAGGGAGTCTTTATGCACTGCTAGTGGGACATTTCCAATAGCTTCAAAGTCATAAGTCCTCTGGGCCCAGGAGACTAGATTAGTGCTGCATGAAGGCTGGTATTGTGGTGCCTTTTAAGAACTTGGCTCAAGAGAGATGACCCTACAGAGTTCTTGAATAAACTTTCAATACCTTTTAGCTTATATATAAAAATGTAGGTGAAAGTTTCCTTTACAGGCAGATTTAAGCCTGTGTGTATGTATGTGGTTTTTGCAGCTTTCTTTTCTGGACCGACTGGTACCGTCCAGCGAAAATTATGCGGTCCTGGTGCGATGGGTCTCACGCCCAGCCAATTGTTAACACCACACTGGGCTGGCCTAATGGCCTTGCCATCGACTGGAGGTAAGCCAAACATCCTAATACCTAGCGACTTGAGAAATAAAGCATTACAGTGTGCCAGGCATGGCAGTAAGACCTCAAACCTGACCAAAAAGCTCTATTTCTGTTTTATACATAACTATCAGTCTTCACTGTTATTCCAAGCCTTAAATGTTTACTACAGTATGTTGCAGGTTGGACTTTTAATGTTAACTCAACTAAAAGCTAGCTAATCTCCCCAGAAACATGAGCTGCCCTAATCCTACTTATCTGAACTTTATTTGAAAGCTGTCTCTCAATCTGTTCCTATTCTCCCTGTTCTATTTTTACTTCCTAGTTCCATGCGGTTGTATTGGGTTGATGCTTTCTTTGATAAGATTGAACACAGTACTTTTGATGGGCAGAATAGATTGTCACTGGATCGGATTACACAGATATCTCATCCATTTGGACTTACTATTTATGGAGGTGGGTCATCACATTTATAATCATAATACTAAAATATGTTATAGCTAAACATATTTTCTATCGTTATAATTTGCTTTTTTTTTTTTTTTATTAACCCTCCAGGGCTTACAAGGAGCCTGGCATCTCTCATTTTTAAAACTTGTCAGTTTATCTTCAAAAGCAATTGTTTTCTAGGGTTTTAGTGGAAAGTCTTCAGACCTGAATGTCTTCCTATGACTAGTATTAGCTTCCACATCACAATAGCTGTGGAATCCAGACACATTTTTGATTGGGCCACTATATGCATTAGTCAGCAACTCTTAAAAACCACTTTATTTTGTATTTGCGTAAATCCACTAGTCAGTGAGATTGAATTATACATTGAAAATAAGAGTTATGCATCAGTAAAGCTACACTTTCAAACGGAATTGGACTAACTGAATCGGCCTGGTTTCAAACTGAAAAGTAGAGAATTGGCATAAAGCAACAGTCTTGTTAAAAATACTGTAAGGTAAAATATAAAATAATGAAATATAAAAAACACCTTGGTTTAGGATTAACAGGATTAATAGGATTAACATACACAAAAAAGTTTGTTTATTAAACAATATTCTATTATTATGTATAAATATAACCTACTGTAAGTATTTTTTATATTATATAAATATCTATTATTATATTTATTATATTTACTCATTTGTATCACTCAACTAATTTGCATCACGACTAAGGATATCTATCCAAATAATATCCAGTATATGTATATGTATAGGCTATGCATACTTCACGGACTGGCGTCTCGGAGGAGTAGTCCGTGTTCGGAAAACAGACGGTGGAGAGATGACGGTTATCCGGCGAGGAATCAGTCACATTATGCATGTCAAATCTTTCAATGCTGACTTGCAGACGGGTGAGGGGCCTGTCATCCATTTCCTCTATCAACTCCATATCTTTCTCTCTCTCTTGTTCTTTTTCCCCCCTGTTCAATTCTGAAGGGTTTGGGGGAGAGGGTAGTGCAGTATATCCATGCCTTACTAAAAAAGTAAGGCATTTTCTTCAAATTATGCTTCTGACATTTCTCATCATCTAATCTGATATGGACATATTACCATTTACACCTATGGTACTGAAACATTGTGTTCTGCATTTCCACTGTGTTTATTTAATTAGGTTCCAACTTCTGCAACAGGCCAACAAATCCTAATGGAGACTGCAGTCACTTCTGTTTTCCTGCACCGTACTCCCAGCGTGTGTGTGGCTGCCCTTACGGCATGAAGCTTGCACTCAATCAGCAGACCTGCTTGGATGATCCAACCAATGAGCCACCCACACTGCAGTGTGGCTCCAACTCTTTCTCCTGCTCCAATGGGAAGTGTGTCCCTACCAGCTACCAGTGTGATGGTGTAGACGACTGCTATGACAACAGTGATGAGACCAACTGTGGAACTAACAGTAATATATTTATTCCATTTTATAGACATTTACAAGCTGAGCAGTGAAACCACTCCTTTGAATATGAGACAAGATGTTTAATATTTTTTGTCTTGTTTCTGGATTAACAAAAAAAATCTACTCTTCAGACAATACCTGCTCCTCCTCTGCCTTCACCTGTGCCAACCAGCACTGTGTGCCCAGGAGCTGGCGCTGCGATGGGCACAATGACTGTTTTGATGGCAGTGATGAACGAGACTGTCCTACCCAGACCCCAGGCACATGCCAAGCTGACCAGTTCAGCTGTGCCAACCACCGGTGCATCCCGCGCACTTGGCTCTGTGACACAGATAATGACTGTGGTGATGGCTCTGATGAAACCAACTGTGGTAAGAAAGTTCAGAGTGTTTCATGTTTGTTTTGTTCATGTTTATCCTGCAACATTTCATATTTCTTCCTGTTCACGATCATGTTGCTTTCTGATTGGTAGATGCTATAGGCACATGCCACCCAGGTCAATTCCAGTGTCCTGATCACCGCTGTATTGATCCAGCCTATGTATGTGATGGAGACAGAGACTGTGTGGATGGGGCAGATGAGCAGCGCTGTGGTAAGAGTGATTCTGCTTTACATAATATTGTGAATTCTGGCTTTTCCTTGTCTTAAAAGGAAAGTCTAACTTTAGTCAAGCAAAGTACAATTCATTCTCTGTACTATGACCTGAATTATACCCCTGAATTATTTAATCTCTTACTTTGCTATATTTACTGCTGCAGTTTACAACTGTACTGGCTATGAGTTCAAGTGCGCCAATGGGCAGCAGTGTGTAAACTCCTACTACCGCTGTGATGGGGTTTTTGATTGCAATGATCGCTCTGATGAATCTGGCTGCCGTAAGTTTAACATGCTCATAGCAGTAAGGTTATCAAAAAAAGACATAGCCTTTACGTTCAGGTGAACAAGATTCCTATTCCAATCTTTGACTGTGTAGCCACCAGACCACCGGGCATGTGCCACCACGAGAGTGAGTTCCAGTGCCAGTCAGACGGCACCTGTTTGCCCTCTGCATGGGAGTGTGATGGTCATGCAGACTGTGAGGATGGCTCAGATGAGCACCACGGGTGTCCCCCGCGCACATGCCCTACCTCACTCTTCCGCTGCGACAATGGCAACTGTGTGTTTCGTAGCTGGCTGTGTGATGGGGACAATGATTGCCGTGATGGAAGTGATGAGCGTGATTGCCCTACTCCGCCATTCCGCTGCCCCAGCTGGCAGTGGCAGTGCCCCGGCCACACAGAGTGTATCAATACCAGCAAAGTGTGTGATAATACACCTGACTGCCCAAACGGAGCTGACGAGTCCCCGCTCTGCAGTAAGTCATTACGTTTTTGCTTTCTGACCTCAGAGAAGGAATGCTTTAAGATATTCAATAGAGACCAGCTTAGCCAATATAGCGTGATTAGTAACAGATATTATACAGCTTTTTCCAAAATGCTGTTTATCTGTTTAACTGTTTATCCTGGTCTACTCACCATACCAAACATTATTAACTCTTTAAACTCTCAGGACCTGTTGAGGGGGACCATTCTGGACCCACTGTGGTTTTACTGTAGTTATTGAATCATTTATAGTAGTAATTAAATAATAAGCTTTAAGATGGATATCTAAGTATGACACTACAGTCATTGTTATTATGTTACACAAATGCCTTTGGCTGCAGTTAATGCAGTCTAACAGCCTATATTATGCAGTTTACTTATGTAGTGGACTGCAAATAATGTATTTTTGAATGTTGAAATCTATGATGGTCTTAAAATGTATGATGTATTATGGGTTTATGTCTCTTTGGTGAAATACATTTTTAAAAAGATCAATAAGTTTTTTAAAATAATTCAAATTAATTGGGATTTTTGTGGAATTAAATTAATGGGGGATTTGGGATAATTGTGGTTAAGATCTGCTGTTTTTATATGTTATATAATATGGTTTTAAAATAAGGCTTTTATATGAAAAATCATACGTGTCAAATCATGCATGTGTAGCTCTGATCTGGTAATTTAAAGTGATCAGTGATATCCCTTTTCCATGTTCCCCTCACTGCTTTCAGATGAGCATTTACCAGGTAGGCCAAATCGTTAATCATCCACAATCCCCTGCATGCAACTCTGATTTGCCCCAGTGTCTGTTTCACCATGCTTACTAATTTTCTGATTATAGACTAATTATAGCATGTAATTGAACCTGGAATTCTATGCAGTAAAAATGTTTAGTGCAGTGTGTAGCATTAATTCTGATTATAGACTAATTATAGCGTGTAATTGAACCTGGAATTCTATGCAGTAAAAATGTTTAGTGCAGTGTGTAGCAGTAATTCTAATAGTGTCTAATACTGTCTTATAACACTTTATATGGTGTATTAAAATGCATGTGAAATATACTCTATGTCAAGCTATAAATAATATTGAAAATGTTGAAAAAGACAATCAGTAGACAATCAGAATTTCTTAATAATTTTTTTGTTGTTGTCGCACTCTTTCTGTAGACCAAGAGAGTTGCTCAGACAACAATGCAGGCTGTACTCACGGCTGTATCCAGGGTCCGTTTGGCGCACAATGTACATGTCCAGTGGGCTATCAGTTAAGCAACGACTCAAAGACATGTGAGGACATAGACGAGTGTGATCCCCCTGGCCTGTGTAGCCAGCATTGTTTTAACGAGCGAGGCTCTTTCCGCTGTCACTGCCAAGACGGATACACACTTGAAGGGGACGGGCACACCTGCAAGGCCTCAGGTATGTATCTCTACAGGACAGAAAAAGAGACACATTTTATACTGTATACCTAAACTAGAGATGTAGAGGCAGCTGCACCTATTTGTGTTTCTATATTTCCTTGACATGAAATAACCCCAACGAAATTAAATTGACACACGCTTTAGGAGTTGGGATAATAGTAGGACTGAAATTGGTGGAATGGAGCCACGTGTGCGGTGGTCTGCTCCTGCCTCCTTCTCACTGGCCTCTGATCGGATTACCGCAGATAAGAGAAATAACATATATGTCAGTCAAAAACGTTCAGATGGTGTAATTAGGTTTAAATCAGACAAAGGCTTGTTTATGAGCTGTGCTTCTGACACAGAACCATCCACCAGAGAGATAACCTGCTGAAGAATGCTGACATTTGATATACTTTTCTTTTTTTCTAGACATTATTCTATCACAGAGCTCCTTTCTGTGCTACTCTTAAGCTGTCAAAGGGTTTATACCTTTTTAATCTAATCTTGGACTGATAGATGAAGCATGCTGAAAATGTGGATTTGCAATTTTTGGCATGACAGCGTTGTTCTTTTCCCTATCTGACAGGATCTCGGGAGGCCATTCTGCTGGTGGCCAGTCGCAATCAGATAATAACTGATGACATCATCTCACAGCCGAATGTGATACGGTCCCTTGTTCGAGATGGCCGGAACATTGTAGCAGTGGATTTTGACTCTGTGACAGACCGTGTGTATTGGTCTGATACTACCCAGGACAGGATATGGAGTGCACATAAGAATGGCAGTGATAGGACTGTGGTAATGACTCAATTCTTCTTCAGTAAAACTGAACAGGCTTCTATTGCAAAAACCACCAAAATATGACCATAAACAAATTCTCTGTATTTTTTGTAGGAGTTTATCTCACAAAACATTATATCACTGACAGTATATCTTCACACTTACAGATCTTTGACAGTGGTGTGACAGTCACTGAGAGTATTGCAGTTGACTGGGTTGGTAGAAACTTGTACTGGACAGACTACATCCTTGAGACCATAGAGGTGGCCAAACTGGATGGCTCCCATAGAGCAGTGCTGCTCAGTGAGAATGTCACTAATCCTAGAGGTCTTGTGCTGGACCCCAGGAATGCGTAAGTGCACTGATACACCTACCTAAGTAACCTACAGTCAGAACATGTAAGGAATAAAACACAACTGATGATGTTAGAGGAAAATCATCAATAATGTGGTGGTATAATTTCTACCAATTCTACCACCTGGATTATTTTCTGTAATATTTACAGCAATTAAAGAACAGCAACATTTAATTTATAAGTCTTAGTGAAACCTAATTCTCTGCGTTTCTGTGTGTTTCAGTTTTCACCTTATGTTCTGGACAGACTGGGGAAGAAACCCTCGAATTGAGAGAGCCAGCATGGACGGGAAGCATAGGACCACAATCATCACCAACAAGCTTTACTGGCCCAATGGCCTGACCATAGATTATCCCAATAATCTACTCTACTTTGCGGATGCCTACCTGGATTTCATTGACTACTGTGATTACAATGGAAACAACCGAAAACAAGTTCTAGCCAGTGATCTGGTGAGATATCTTTTGGTGTCATTTGCTTCTGTGTGACTATTTTAGCCCTTAAAATATGTGAGTAAAACTTGTCTCTTGTCTCTCAATAACAAGGTACTACAACATCCACACGCTATTACCATTTTTGAGGATTTTGTGTATTGGACTGACAGATACATCAATCGTGTGATCCGGGCCAACAAGTGGCACGGAGAGAACCAGACAGTGATGCTATATAATGTGCCTCAGCCCATGGGTCTGGTGGCAATGCACCCAGTCAGACAGCCGGCAGGTACATTTCTAACATACTCTGCAATTTTTTAAAAACCTTTCTTTCCCCCCACAGGATTCTGACAAATACGTATGTGTTATATGTATAATGACCTGTATAATTTCACCTGGTTGTGCTTCCTTTTTGCCTAGGTGATAATCCATGTGTGGCGAATGCCTGCACACATATCTGCCTTCTGTCTGCAGTTGGCCCCAGGTTTTACTCCTGTGCTTGTCCTTCAGGCTGGATGCTGGCTAATGACCAGTTCACCTGTACTAGAGGTATTTCACAGTAGTTCACAGGAAGCCACCTACCCATTAGTGCAACTAGCAACAAAATGCATTTGTTGTATGCTGGTGTTTCAGAGCACCTCATATATAGGAATTAGATCTTACTTTACTAAGAATTACTGTCCTTCAGAAAATATGACAGGAAGAGTATTAGTATAATCCTCATTTTCCCAACAAACAACCATGTGTTGTTTTCGGTCTTCCTGGTAGTGTTCTTTTTATTCATTCTGTGAATACCATGGAGTTTCATTGTACATAAACAATATACTGTATAAGGGAATTAATGGTAAGTAATGCATGTCCTCATTGTAGTTTCTAAGCTTTGTGAGCATGTGTATCAGTGAGCTTACCCGTACTTGGGATCCAGCACGAGATCTCTGAACCTGGTGACATTCTCACTGACAATGTTTTTGTTATTTTTTATTTAAGAATTATTTGTGCCTCTTTCACTTTGGCCTTTGGCCTTCCAGTTAATCTCCTCCTCCCTTATGGAACAAAGTAGTAGTCATCAGTGACACTGGATATGTATTTCATGAGGCAAGGATCTTGTCAACAGCATCCCATTTTCAACTTGCTCTGCCTCTCTGAGGGCAAATATTTGTAATTGTAAAAGTTCTTATCTTAGCTTATACTTAAGGTTTGGCAAAGACAAGAGAGCTTTAATTTTAAACACACTAGTTTCTCTTT
The DNA here is from genome assembly GCF_001660625.3 of Ictalurus punctatus. Lineage (NCBI taxonomy): Eukaryota > Metazoa > Chordata > Actinopteri > Siluriformes > Ictaluridae > Ictalurus > Ictalurus punctatus. Next base: position 28,330,119 of record NC_030421.2, read on the forward strand.
ATGACAACTATCCAGCCAATCTCAGGTTTCAGGTTGTGTCAGCAGTGTCAAGCACATTTTACCCTAAGAGATGAATGATGAGCTCAGATGAGGAATGAGTGAGTGCCCACTGATCGTAATCTCTGATGATACAGCAGAATGTGCTCTCAGAGCAGAACCTTCAGCAAATTTATGCTAGCCAATTCATTCTGACAACACTTATACTACAATGTCTACTAATCTTCTCAGGATGATGTTATGATTTTTTCAGATTTTTAGGTGTGCTGGTTGTATATTCTTTGACTGGGCCAAATTCAGGTCATAAAGCCATCAACAGATCTGTCATTGTGTGTAAATAATTGCATTTTTGCATTTGAATAGATTGCTATATGATATGGAACTTGCATAATATTATTTTACAGTGGATGACCCTTTCCTAGTGGTTGTTCGGGACAGCATAATCTATGGTATTTCTCTCAACCCTGATGAAAAGAGCAACGATGCCATGGTGCCAATCGCTGGCCTGCAGAACGGATACGATGTCGACTTTGATGATGCTGAGCAGATGATCTACTGGGTTGAACACCCTGTAAGTCTAAGAGAAAATGTATTTCCCTAGCCATCTATCTTCTATTGTTAATGAGTAAGGTTGGTGGAATCCTGACATTTCTTTAATAATCTTATTTTACAGCCTTAGGGTGCTTTCACACTTGACATTTTTTCTCATCCACCAGTGCAGGTTTTACATGTTATACAGATAGAATGCCGCTTCTGCTACCAGTATTTTAGGTCACTGCAGTGCACTTCCAAAAGTTGAAAAATGTTCAACTGTTCAGAAAAGAGCAGAGTGATGCCAAGCATTTTTTACCTTCTGACAAAGCAGATTGCAAGTTGGAGGCCAAGAGAGAAAAACATGGGTGACAGGGTGCCTGTGAAAATAATATATTATTAGTGAGTGAATTTAAGGACATTTTTGACATGTTGAACTGAAATACAGTATTTCATTGCCAATATTTTGGGACCTTCACCTATATATCACTTTAACTGTAACTACACACTGTCATGTCACACAAGCTCCCTTCTCTTCATTTTATGTTTCCAAAGTCACAGTTCCAAAGGCAAACAGCTTTCTCATCTGCATCATTAAACAAACCTTTATTTAAACTTAAACTTTAAACTGCTATAATATATTAATAATGCTATCTAGAAATCTAATCTAGTGTGAAAGCACCCTCAAGCACTTAGTTTAAGAAATCATTCTAAATAATCATTTACATGATTTCTATTATCACAAAATAAAAATATAATTAAAATAAAAATATAGAAATAAAATAAGGTGATTATTTTTTCATCAATACAGGGTGAGATTCACAGGGTGAAGTCAGATGGCACTAACAGGACTGAATTTGCCCCAGCAGCCATTTTGGGATCTCCCGTGGGTTTGGCCCTTGACTGGATGAGTCAAAACCTATACTATACCAACCCATCCTCGCAGTCCATAGAGGTTCTACAACTTACAGCCTTGAATTAAAAGATCATTTAAAAATTTTATAAATTAATTGCTTATCTGAAAAACAATTATTTTTTGCTTGTTGTGGGGCATCATTTCACTTGTATACTGTTTGTTTATTTAGGTTCTGAGGCTGAAAGGAGAGGTACAGTACAGGAAAACTCTCATCACCAATAATGGCACCCCGACTGGTGCAGGCTCACCGGTTGGCATAGCGGTGGACCCGGCACGTGGGTAAGGCCCAGTTTAGCAGCACCTTGCCATGAAGTCTGCCAAGTCAATCTGACTTCATGCCATCTACTCAACAACACTTCCAGTATACAGAGGCTGCTAGAAATCCCAACCAGCATTTAGTGCAGTTAGTGTAACAGTGCAATGACACCAAGACATGATATGCTTAGTGCAGTATTAACTAAACCTTATTTTAGTATCTTGAGTCCTTATAATGCATATAGTGAATAGTTACTCCATATCTGGTGCATGTGCTATGTTTCAGGAAGATGTACTGGACAGATCAAGGTACAGAGAGCGGCATTCCAGCCAAGGTGGCATGCGCAGATATGGACGGCTCCAATTCAGTTGTACTCTTCACCAACAGTTTGGACCATGTGGAGTTTATCACTATAGACATTAAAGAGAACAAACTTTACTGGGCCGTCACAGGGACTGGAGTGGTGAGCTGCATCTAATCCTTTCAGAATCTGATACAGCCTTTTACATTAACTATTGCTGAATTTAAAAAAAAAAAGTGTACATACCTTCTATTCCTCTTTTAAAACCCAAAACAGATTGAGAGAGGAGATCCAAATGGTTCAAACCGCATCACAGTGATTAATGGTTTGTCTCACCCATGGGGTGTGGCTGTGCATGGGCCCTACCTCTACTTCACTGATAGGGACTTTGAGGTGATTGAACGTGTGGATAAAGCCACAGGATCCAGCAGAGTTGTGCTGAGGGACAATGTGCCTGGTCTCCGAGTTCTCAAAGTGCACTACAGAGATAGTGAGTAACAGTTATTCAGAACCAAGCTTATGACTTATTATGACTGTGACTAGTGGCTGTTTTGGGGGGTTATTTAGGTCTTAATTTGGATAGGCATTTTAGAGATATTGAGGTAAAATCAGATATTGTGCAGAGTAGAATTAGTGGTCTTGTTCATTTGATCAATGAAAAGGTACTGAACATTGATTTTTTTTCAGCATGGTCCAGTTCAGAATGGATGAATCAGGGGTTTGAAGGGGTTTGAACTGCAGTACTGCTATTAAACATTTTAAAAGAGGAGGATTTCTGTAAATCATTCTATATATTCTATATATTTCTGTAAATATATACATATGTACAATCTGTCTCTTGTTTCTTCTCCCTCTAGCCTCTGCCGGCTCCTCTACTGGTTGTAGTAATAATGTTGGTGCATGTGAGCAGCTGTGTCTGCCTCGACCCGGAGGCCTTTTCTCTTGTGCCTGTGCTACAGGCTTCAGACTCAATGCTGATAACAGGACCTGTGCTCCGTACCAGTCCTATGTGGTCATCTCAATGCTCACTGCCATCAAGGGATTCAGTCTGGAGGGAGTAGATCATTCTGAGGCCATGGTGCCTGTGGCAGGGAGAGGTTGGTATTTTGCATAGCTGAGTGTTCATCAGTATATGTAGCATTCAATGTTTAGGTTGTATAATGGAGAAAAGTTGCTGAACATTTATAAATGCTACATTATTTGCTACAGAATAATGTTGAGTATATATGTGTATATTACCCAAGAAGTAATGTGAAAGCTTTATATAAAAAAAACACACAAAAACCACTGCAGATTCCTGCGATATTGCATCTTCTGAGCCCGAGATGCTGCCATCTCATTAATAGGTACACCAACCATAGAGGTCACTTAGTAGGTATATAATTACTGATTGTATCGTCTGTTTTTATACACAGTTTTTTAGTACCCTCCTCATTTATCCCACTTTGGAAACCACCATTGACCCACCACTGACCAGATATTAATTTGACATTAGACCATTTTCAGCACTGCAGTGACTCTGCATGGTCTGCATGATTCCACATGGTAGTGGAATGTTGGTGGGTGCTGCACTGGTATGTATGTATCAGGGACAGTAGGGTTGCTGCACTGATAGCAAATGAGTAATGGCCCATTGATAGCCCACCTTCACCGCTTTGTCTGGTTCACACATTGCTGTGGAATGACAGCAATTAACTCAACCACAAACACAACTCAGCTTTGATGGTGACAGCTGAGCCACTTTCATCGCAAAATTCAAATGCAAAACAACCCTTTTTTTTTTTTTTTTTTTTACGTTGGGGTGATGTTTGGTCAACATTTTTAAATGCCACTTAAAATGCCACTTTTGGCCCACAATCCACTTTTTCTTGCCATAACTGCAACTTATTATTCACTCAATGAATAATAATAATAATAATAGTAAAGTTCATTGTTCTTGGCACTTGGGGAATAAGAAATTACAAGTCAACAGCTTATAAAGACATCCAGTCAAAGTTTCTATAGTGTCTGTGTATGAGAGAGAGAGTACAATGGTGTTAATTACTTGTACTTTATATATAGTTATTTGTATATATAAATGCATTTCAGATAATTTAATCAACTGTTAAAATTTAGTTATTTATAGTCTCTTATTGAATATGCAATAATTGTTATGCTTATTGAAAATTATTGTTTTTACATGTGGCAATAAGAAAAGATAATTGGGGGGTGGGGGCTTGGGGCCCAGAGTACAAATTAGCCAAGGGGCTCAGAAAAACTAGCTACAGTAAGTAAATGCTATATGGTATATTTACCTGATTAAATTGCCAGTGCGTGTAGATCAGTGTTGGGTAAATTACTCAAAAAAAGTAATCCACTACAGATTACTAATAACTACTTTACAACTGTAATCTGATTACATTACTGATTACTGCATGTAAAAAGTAATCAGATTACTAATTACTTTACTTTCACGTTACTTTCAAAACCTAGCAAACCTACAAAAATACATTACAAATTGAAACTCTTAGAAACTTTCAGTAAATTTCAGTGCGTCAATGTATGACATGATCAGAAAAAGGGGGGATTTATCATAAAACTTGCTCTAAACCTAATCCTACATGACAGATAAAATATTACATTTTCTAACTAGGCTAGTTTGGTGTCACTAGCCAAGGGGAGGCACAGCTAAGCTATGGGTTTAGATGCTACAGTGCCATGCAAAGTACATTATCTTTCCTTATGCTCTGCTCATATCATGTTCATGTAAGCTGGAACTCATATAGACATTTACACACCTTGTTTTCTTGCTCAGCATCACAGGATGTTACTGTTTCAGTTTCAACCCATTTACTAGTTAAAAAAAATAAATTGGCGTATATCCATTTTCCTTACACTGACTGTGAGCTAGCGTTAGGCAGAATTAAGAGCTGTCAGCCAATAAGACACGAGTATTTCCATGTATGTTTCCTGTAAACCTGTCTGACTGGTCTCACCTCCGTTCACTGAAGATATAATATTACAGGCGGTCTGTAATCTGATGATTTTTAAATTTTATTTTAAAATGCATTTTACTTAATGTTGTTTTCTTAACAATAAATTTGTAACACAAGGAACGTAATTTTATTGACATTTGCAACTGTAAGCAAATTGCATAAATTTAAAATGCAATGCGTTACATTACTGCGTTATGTACATTATGGTGTAGATACAAGATAGGAGTACTGAAGTGGCCACTGAGTGAATGCTACGAAATCGTATATTCAGCCAGTGCAGTATTATTGCATATGTGTGTGCTACAGGTCGAAATGTTCTACATGTGGATGTGCACATGCCCTCTGGGTTCCTGTATTGGTGCGACTTTAGCAGCACTGTCGCCTCTCAGAATGGTATTCGCCGGATAAAGCCTGACGGATCTGGATTCCGCAGCATTGTCACTTCTGGGATTGGACGCAATGGGATCCGAGGCATCGCTGTGGACTGGGCAGCAGGTGTGTGGTTGTTTTAAATCTTGCGCTATACTTTGGGTATTTGAGTGGAATGCAATCACAATATACAATATTCACAGAAGAGATAAGCTGTTACAGGACCTACTGCTCTCTACATCTCTTACCTGAGCATGAGGAACATGTTAAGAGTTCAGAAGTCAAAGTTTGTCTAGGGTTTTCCATTTGATGCCGTATAAGATGACTATAAGCAGATTTTGTGCGGGGATTTTGTTTATGAAGGTCAAATCTGTAAATGTCTCTAAAGGTTTTAGCAGCTTCATTTAAACAGTTAATTGAGTGTCCAAAAACTTTGTGATGTCTGGTGGTCAGTCTTTGTGATGTCCAGGGTCTGTCTCCACTGAATATGCTTGTATGTGCTTGGGGACAATCTGCAACATATTAGCGTACATAATGTGAAAGAAAAACTGACAATAATACTGATGATAATACAAACCTTCTAATTAGCCTGCTGGTAATGATAAAAATATTCACATTGCGCTCAATTATATATCTACAAACAAGCATTAGTGCCCCAACTAAAATTGACATGCGCTTCAGCAGTCTTGTACAATTTAGCCTGTTAGAGTACATAGACTATGATTGAATGAGAGTTTTCACTAGCAAGCATGTAGATTAGTAAAAGTGCCATAAATTTTACATCACACAACTTTGGGCATTATACTTTAACTGTGTTTTATATTGGATTTTCTCTCTGCCTTCGTCTACATTGCTATTCTGCCTAACTAATTGCATATTTCAACACCATACATGCACAGAAAACCAGTATCAATAACAATTGACATTGATTATGATTGTGACAAATTAAAGGAAAATATTAACATTAAGTGTGTTATCAAGCTTTAGTTCACTATGGCATAGATTCTTCAAGTCTCTGGAAGGTTACTGGAGGGATGAACACCATTCTTTCCAGATAGTCTCCCAGTTTGTGTCTTGATGAGGATGGGGAAGAACAATGCCGCTCCAAATTCTCCCATTTGTATTGATCATTAGCTCAGATAACATATTCATCAGTTTATTAAAATATTTTTATGATAGTTGACCACACTATAAATGATTTTCTTTGTATTTGGACAGGGAACCTGTACTTCACAAATGCCTTCTTGACAGAGACCTACATTGAAATTGTTCGACTTAACACCACTTTTCGACGTGTTCTTCTGAAGACCCAGGTGGACATGCCTCGTCACATTGTGGTTGACCCTAAAAACAGATTCCTCTTCTGGGCTGACTATGGACAGCACCCCAAGATTGAAAGAGCTTTCCTGGATTGTACCAACCGTACCGTGCTGGTCACATCCGGTATTATCACACCCAGGGGGCTTGCTCTGGACCACAGAAATGGGTACATCTACTGGGTGGACGACTCACTGGACATGATTGCAAGGGTTCGGCCGGATGGAGGTGAGACAGAGATTGTACGGTATGGGAGCCGCTACCCAACTCCCTATGGCATCACTGTGTTTGAGAATAACATTATCTGGGTGGATAGGAACCTGAAAAAAGTTTTCCAGGTCAGTAAAGAACCAGGAAACACTGACCAACCAGTGGTGATCAGAGACAACATTAACATGCTGAGAGACGTCACCATTTTTGACCAGAGGATGCAGCCCTGGTCTGCACAGGAGCTTAATAACAATCCCTGTTTAGTGTCTAATGGAGGCTGTGCACATTTCTGCTTTGCGCTGCCTGGCACTCAGACCAGGAAGTGTGCATGTGCCTTTGGGAACCTGGCTGTGGATGGCATGACCTGTGTGGTGTCTCGAGATGATTACCTCATATACACGACAGAGAGTACAGTTCGCTCACTATGGCTGGACCCTGAAGATCATTCCCTGCCTTTCCCTGTGGTCAACGTGGCGCGGACTGCTGTAGCACTGGATTATGACAAGTTGGACAACAGGGTTTATTTCACCCAAAGCTCTGGAACAGGACAGAGCAAGATCAGCTACATTAGCTTATCATCTCCTACCTCACCTGCTACCGTGGTGGCTTCAGGTACTGTAAAACAATACACTGTACACTTTATTTACTTCTGTATTTATTTCTTTTTTATTTCACAGTTTGGCTATGGTGCATGCAATAAATGTTTTGTGTCTCAAAGTCCAATAATGACCATTCCATCTGAAATTGCGCAGAATCACTAGTTGTTGTTGTAATTTTAGTCATCATCTGTTGGCAGAGACTTCAGAGTTGATTTAGGCATAGTTTCCTACAATTTATTAGGAAGATTAGTTGCAGAAATTACACAATCCATGATTTTGGTTAGGTAATGACAGAAATATTCAAAAAAAGTATATAAAATTATTTATCCAAGAATTATTTTTTCAGTTAGTGCTACAGTGATATTAATAATTCGGTCATTTCATTGTGTAACAAGGTCTTAAAATGTTTTATTCTTGAACAATTTAATTGTTAAAAGTTTAGTGTTGGAAGATTAATTTTTTTTTTTTGCATAGTTGTAGTTGGACAAGCATGTTTAACTAATGTGGTATGTCCATTGTATATGTAGATCTGGGTGCTCCTGATGGTATTGCCTATGACTGGATCAATAAGAGGATCTATTACAGTGACTATGTTAATCAGACCATCAACTCCATGGCTGTGGATGGGTCACAGAGGACTCTTATAGCTCATGTGCCCAGACCACGAGCCATCATGCTGGACCCATGCAGTGGGTAGGTTTCTATCACCTTTTAGAAGCATGTACTAATAAGAATGTACTAAAAAATTATATTATTGGTACTGGATAATAAAACCATCTATAGTCTTACAGTTGTCTTCTTAAATGCCTCATTAAATTTAATTTTGAGGTTCTGCTAAATAAACTGCCCTTTAATTACCACATCCATCATCTGGTTCCATGTTTCTTTCAATTCTTATTTAAGAATTTTCTTCTGTCCTTAGATACATGTATTGGACTGATTGGGGTACCAATGCTAAGATTGAGCGTGCAACTCTGGGTGGAAATTTCCGGACTGAGATTGTTAACAACAGTTTGGTTTGGCCTAATGGTCTTACCTTGGACTATGATGAACAAAGGCTCTACTGGGCCGATGCCAGCTTGTAAGTTTCTGTACCATCTTTGTGTGTGTTTGTGTACACAATTTGTCTATCAATTAATCAGTTACATTTGCTTTTAACCACAATCCTCAAATCTTTTTTGTTTGTTTGTTTGTTTGTTTATGTGTAATCAGACAGAAGATTGAGCGTTGTTCCCTGACGGGCACTAACCGTGAGGTCATCGTAAGCACAGCCATTTACCCATTTGCCATGACTGTGTATGGACAGCACATTTTCTGGACTGATTGGAACACACGTAGCATCTATAGAGCGAACAAGCACGATGGATCGGACCAGAGGGTTATGATCCAGAACCTTCCATCCCGGCCTATGGACGTCCATGTTCTGTCCAACAGCAAACAGCAGCAATGCAGCAGCCCTTGCCTGCAGTTTAATGGAGGCTGCAGCCATATCTGCACTCCAGGTGATGAACAATTTATTTATTAGAATTTATCACATTGATAAATTAGGAAACATATTGTTTGTTTAAATGAGCATTCTGGCATAAAGCTGCCTTTTATTTTTGTCAGTCACCGAGTAGAAATGAATACAGTAGATGTATATACAGATCAGTTTTTTTCAGTGTCGCTTTAACTGTGCGTCTTATTTGATTCACATTATAAATCTCTGTTTAAGTTCTAAACATTCTCTATCAAATGATAGATAAGTAGGCCTGTTTCTACTAGTAACAAGCACTTTGCTGTGCTTAGGTCCTCAGGGGGCAGAGTGCCAGTGTCCATCAGAAGGTCGCTGGTACCTGGCTGACAACAAGTACTGCATCCCTGATAATGGCACACGCTGCCAGCCAGGTCAGTTCACGTGCATGAACGGTCGCTGCATCCGTGCGACATGGAAATGTGACACCGACGATGACTGTGGAGATGGCAGTGATGAACTGGAGAGAGTGTGTGGTAAGCTGGGCCTGTGTGCAACTGTTTCAAGCCATATAATCTTTAACCTAACTTACACTTTTATAATCTCCTACTATTTTTTTGGGCATGTATGCTCTTATCCTGTCACCTTTTTTGAGGTATTTAAGAGTAATTTAATTTTAATTGCACTTGCTATGACTTTGTAGAAGTTTGACTGCTTTTAAACTTGGTGGCTGTTTTCTCCTGAAAAAGAAAAAGTCCTAAGAGAACCATTTTTTACTGATGTCCAAAAACTGCAAACTATAATCATAACAACGCTCTTGTCATTGCTAGCTAGAGCTAGCTAGTATCAGCTAACTAATTACCCTAGCTTGGTGTCTCGATTTATTATTATCAGTAATAAAAATAAAATAAACATTTGTATAAAAAAAAAATGTGAAAGACTGATTTAATTCTGGCAATGAAGAGTTTGCTTGCCTTCACTGTAGATTTGGAATCAGAAAATCAACAGAAGATGAGCTGCTTGTGTGATTTGACTATATATTAAAGTGTTAAAGTAGGATGGATGCGCATTGTGTACCAGTGAATATACCACAGTAGTTGCAATTTAAGCTATATTAAAATATTGGCAGTTAAGTATTTTTGTCATAATAAGGATTTTTAAAATGTACATTGGTGGTTGTGAATAATCATTTCGTCATTTGTAATCCATTTTGGATCAAACTAAACGAATAATGTATATAAATATAAATAATCACCTGGTGTGAAAGCAGCCTATTGTTGTTTTGGTTGATTTGTACCATGTGATTCTGGCATTTTAAATGCCCTATCTGGCATGCTGCAATGATATGTTTCTAGCTTTCTCAATATTTAGTGTAATTTTTTATACATGGGTGGTCTTTACATGTATTACTGCTATTGTCTCTGCTCTGTCTTCTTGCTAATGTGCGGCCAATTTCTGCCTAATGCAATATAATGTCTCTGTCTCCAGGATTCAAGAGTGATTTCGCTTTTGGTGTGTATGATTATGTTTCTTTGATCATCTGTTTTAGAATAAATCTAGATTTGCCTGCACTTCCTATCCTTCTGTCATAAATGACTAATCATTAGAAAATGCATTGCTCTTTTGCATGCAGTCCCACAAGTGGCGGCATTTATTTCTCTCTCAGGTAATATCTAGTGTTTTCAAACTTACTTATCCACTGATAGTAGTGCCAAGTTAGTGAAGTACCATCTTGGAAAATCTAGACTGTCTGCTTGTAACTGCTTCACTAATAAAGACTCTTGGGATTGGAAGCTACTAGAGTCAGCTTAACAACACAGCTGTAGAATATCATGTAGATATTTTTCATTGTTGCTTACGGTTTTTTTTTTTTTTAAAAAAGCACTTCATTCTTTTGAATGTCATTGGCAGCTTTTCACACCTGTGAGCCTACTCTGTATACCTGTGGAAATGGCCGGTGTGTGCCGTACCACTACCGCTGTGATCACTATAACGACTGTGGTGATAACAGTGATGAGGAAGGCTGCTCGTTTCGGCCCTGCGACCCAGACACAGAGTTTGCATGCAACAATGGTCGCTGCATCTCTCGGGAGTACGTGTGCAACGGCATCAATAACTGCTTCGACAACGGAACCTCGGATGAACGAGATTGTGGTATGCATGATCTCTGATCCCCAAGAAAAGTACCTTTTTAAAAATCTGTAGTTTAAAACTCTATAGCCAACGTTTTCTATTATATAAGATCTCACAGACATTAATATATCTCTTAATATAATCATACTTAATTCCATTATGTTTAATTATACCACAGCAATGTTGAATTCTCAATTCTGCTTGTTCAGATGGTATTGTTCTAATATCGACTCATTTACAGGAGCTTGTATGGAGGACGCTCCACATAAATAGATATTTAACAATACGTATAATTGTTGGTGATTTTTTTTCTATAAGGAGGATGCTTATTAATATTTTTGAATCGTGTCTCCAATGTTAACAATGTTAGCACAGTCAGAGGTATAGCTGTTTCTGTAAGTTTCTGTAAGTAAGTCCTTTGCAGTTTCTCTCTAACATGACAAGATGCATGTTCTTGTCCTTTATAGAGGATGATGAGGGAGCGACTGTTTATAGCTGGTATAATGTTATAATATGCACTCACTGTCATCTTTATTAAGAACACCTGCCAATGATAGCATCAGATTCCTGTTCTTGGCTGACAGGAGTGAAACCCAATGTGGTCTTCAGCTGTTGTAGCCAATCCACCTCAAGGTTATATGTTTTGTGCATGCTCAATGCTTTTCAGCAGTTTATGAAAAACTAGAACCAGCCCTTCTGGTACCAACAACTATGCCACCATGTCACAGACATCACACTTTTTCTTCATCCTGATGTTTGAAGTGAACATAAACTGAAGATTTTGATCTGTATCTGCATGATTTTATGCATTGCGATGTTGCCACATGATTGGCTGATTAGATAACTGCACAAATATGCAGGTGTACGATTGCTCCTAATGAAGTGGATGTTGAGTGTAAGTGATAAGTAATAACAGAAACTAGTTTGGCGGACATTCCACAGCATTAAACATAACTATAAATGGATAAAAAGCATGACATGTTGTTCCTTAAATTACAAACTATTATTGTTGTCAAATTGCTGTGGTATAAGAAGAATAAAACTTTTTGTTCTGTTATAGGAAAATATAAACTTTATTGTAATGGCACAACACCACCCTGTCATTGATCATTTTCCTATAAAGGGACACTCCATTATTGTTTTATTATTCACATATAAGATGTAAAAACCCGCTTGCTTATTAAGTTAGATTGACATTCGATATTTTGCTCTCTAGTTGACAGGACTTGTCAGCCTGGCCACACTAAATGCCAGAGCACCAACATCTGCATCCCACGTTCATACCTGTGTGATGGGGATAATGACTGCGGAGACATGAGTGATGAGAGCCCCACACACTGCGGTATGTTCTGTGTGTAATGTAATGAGAGTAGTGTACATGCATTGAATAGACACCATATATTGATGGTTTGGTCCTTTTGCTTTAGTAGAGGTCAATTTTATTGTCCATTTTACTGAATATCGTAATAACTTGCAAGTTTCCTGTACAGAGATAAAATCTTGTGTTGGATTCAATCACACTGCATTTTAAGTCCAGGAGTGATTTTAATCTGTATCCAGTGTATGACACATATAAATCTAAGGTTAGCTTGAAATATAGGTTGATTGAAATCATTGTAAATTGACAGTGAGTCACTTTTTCAGTCATATTTAAACCTTATTTTAAGCAATAATCATCAGTAACTAATAATCATGGTTTGTTTTGTTTTGTGGGTCATTTTATAATTCCCATTATGGTCTGTCAAATAAATTTCTAAATGTATCTAATTAAGGCCTTGCTAGCAAAATGCCACAGTGGGTTTAGCTATGGTTTTGTAAAAGATCCATTATTAAGAGATTGTTTTCCCAGAAGTGAGGGTTTGTGCTGAGTCACCCAAATAAGCCCTTTTTTGAAGATTACATGTGACTTAAAATCTGCTCTGCCTCCTTAGCAACATCTACGTGTACCCAGAATGAGTTCCGCTGCTCAAACGGGCGCTGTATACCAGCACACTGGTACTGTGATGGTGGCACTGACTGTGCAGACGAGTCAGATGAACCCTCCACCTGCAGTGAGTTAAACGCATAACTTTCATAATTAGAATTACTGCATAATATACATGCAGTACATACTGTATATCATTTATGAATGGAAAATCATTTAAAGAGCCATGGTCAATAGCAAATTTGTTGAAAAAGTTGAAAACATTTCTGAATATCCAGACATCAATAGACAATACACAGAAAATATACTCAGTATGTTTAATAATGAGACCCAGTGATGGCATAGGCAAGTTTCTTGGAAAGTTTTAAAGCTGGTGTGAAGAAACTTATCAGCGTTAAATATTTTGGTCAATACCATTTATATGCAGTCAAAACGTGGACGCGGCACATTCCTCACTACAGTATATTCTAGCATGTTAACTTTTGAGCATAATATGAACATTCATTTCATATGAAGACTAATATGAAGACTTCATATAGCATGACTCAGGTAACAAGGTTTGCTTGAGGTTTAGGAATTGATAATTGTCCGTTTAGACAGTTAAGTTAAAATTTTGTTACATGTTATGCTTTTTATTTTCATAAATGTTGGCTCACATTGTTGTATATATTTACAGAGAAGTATTTTTAAGCAATAGATGTCTAAAATGAATGTCTTTGTATTATTTGTAGTAGTGTTCTTGCTATAGCACTAGTCAGTGGAACCACCAATTTCTTTTCACACTCCTCTTCATAAGTCTCCCCTACACACCTTGTCTTGCCTGTGAATAAGAGAGGAAAGTAGCACCATAATGCTTGTTCTCTCTATGAATTCTGTCACTCTAAGTGCATACAGCCACCACAGTCTTTGGTGTCTAGCTTTTCAGGATCTGAGTAGATTACAAGAAGTTTGATTGTCATTGCCATTGCACTGCTACTTGTTCAGGCATGGCTTGTGATGTGTGTTAATCCTGCAGCCACCATTGTGAGAACCTGTAGCTCAGACCAGTTCCGCTGTGATGATGGCAGGTGCATCGCATCCTCCTGGATCTGTGATGGAGACAACGACTGTGGGGACATGAGTGATGAAGACCAGAGGCACAACTGTGGTTAGTGATCCTTGTTTCTGTTTTTCCCCTATAAGTTCTCAACTTATCTCCAGTGCTATCCAGTTCAATACAATCCTCTTCTATCCTTTCCTCTCCTCTTTTGTACTTCCTTATTTATTGTAGACAAGTCAGACAGCTCAATAGAAATGCAGAAGAGCCTGGCTCGTGGCTGATGTCTAGCGTGTTAGAGTAAGGAATCTGCATTCCTGATTTCCCCTGCCTGACTCGCTGCTTTGTGGTTGTGTATGCTGACTGGCTCACTCTGGATTCCATCTGCCATGCATTTTCTATCCAGTGTGCCTGCTCACAATACGCAGCTTGATTCTGAGGCGCCCAAACAATGTGATGCCAAAGTTCAGTCAATTGGGACCCAGCCAGCATGAACCTAAACTGATGCCGCATTGTGTAATGCCATTGAAATGTTGAAATGTGTGGAGAACCAAATCGAAAAACAGATGTCTTTATTGTAATAAATTTTTGCTATTCAGTCTTCTTAGCATGCTGTATCCTATGTCTGTAAAACACAACCTTACTTGCATGCAGGACATTATTACAGAGGAGACATGATCATTTCTGTCATTTGTTTTAATTAATTTAATTCATTTATAAACTGATACATGTATACTTGCATTAGGCAAATAATGGATAATGGATTTGGAGAATATTTGAACAGTGAAATTAGCTCCCATGTGCCTACTCAATATGCTGTGGTGAGAGCTGACTTTTTTATTTTGAACACAAATCATCTGTCAGTGTGGAAGCCTTGCAGTAATATTGCCTCTTTAAGTGATAGAGTAGTGTGAAATTTTCTTTTCTTTTGTTGTATTTTAACATCAAATGACAAAGGGTGCATTCTCTATTGCCACAGTTGGCTTCCTTGCTGCAAGCCAACAAACTATTTTTAATGCTCTATAAGGTAAACAAGTGAAAGCATTGTGCCATGGATTCCCATTTTGCTGTAAAGTATGACATACTTGTGTTATATCAAATAATTTTAACATTTTGAATGGCATTTCTCTAATCAATTTGGTGGGTTTTGAATTCTCAGCTAATCGAACCTGCTCACCACTGGAGTTCACCTGTGTGAATAATCGGCCTCCACAGAGGAAGTGTATCCCCCGTGACTGGGTGTGTGATGGAGATGCAGACTGCTCAGATGCGTATGATGAGCACCAGAACTGTACACGCAGGTCCTGCTCTGCCACTGAGTTCACCTGCAGTAACGGCCTCTGCATCCGCAGCGCATACAGGTTAGAAATAATTCTACTGTCATTATATATTTTCAATGAAAAATAGGTATGTTAATTCTGCAGCTGTGGCCATGATGTTTATGTTACTATGTACATGGGGGGGGGGCATATTTACTGTATACATGTCTAAAAATATGTCACTGTATTCACATGTAAGGACATCTGTGACAAGTGAACAAGGGAGGATTCAACAATAAAGAATAAGTCATTTAGACACACTTACAAACATCTGTCTTGCATCTGTTCTGTGTGGTAGGTGTGACCGGCGTAATGACTGTGGAGACAGCAGTGATGAGCAGGGCTGTCTATACCAGGCATGTCAACAGCACCAGTTCACCTGTCAGAATGGTCGCTGTATCTCACAGGACTTCCAGTGCGATGGTGATAATGACTGTGGAGATGAATCAGATGAGCTGCCGCAACTGTGCCACACTCCAGACCCTACCTGCCCTCCTGGGAAGTTTAGGTGTGACAATGGAAACTGTGTGCTGTCCAGCCAAGTGTGTGACCACAGCAATGACTGCAATGATAACAGTGATGAGAAAGGCTGTGGTGAGTAGACACAAACAGAAACAATACAGTTAACACAAGGAAAAATTTTGTTTTTCAGCATTCTCGATATTGAGCCTAAATTGGACATGAAAATAATAATAAAGATGATTTTCCTTTTGGTAATGAATGTCTGACTTGTCAGTAAGGGATATTTAGGATACTTTATAACTTCAGTTGGTCTGCTACTACATTAGTAATCACGTGATATTGTTTTCAGGCATTAATGAATGTACAGACCCATCTATGCAGCACTGTGACCACGAGTGCACTGATACCCCCACCAGCTTTGTGTGCACATGCCGTCCTGGTTACCGCCTTATGTCTGATAAGAAGAGCTGTGATGATGTCGATGAGTGTTCAGAGACGCCCAGCGTATGCAGTCAGATCTGCGAGAATACACTGGGATCTTACGTGTGTAAGTGTGCACCAGGTTTCCTGCGGGAGCCAGATGGACACCGCTGCCGGCAGAACAGCAACATCAGCCCTTACCTGATTTTCAGCAACCGCTACTACCTGCGCAACCTATCTACAGATGGAGAGGCCTACTCACTCATCCTGCAGGGCCTCAGCAGCATTGTGGCTCTGGACTTTGACCGCATTGACAAGCGTCTCTACTGGATCGATGTGAGCCGCCGTGTGGTGGAGAGGATGTTCTTTAACGGCACAGGCAAAGAGGTGGTGCTGAGTGACATTCTGCATGGAGAAGGCCTGGCTGTGGACTGGGTGGGACGGAAGCTTTACTGGGTGGACAGCTCTCTAGACTGTCTGAAAGTGTCTGAGCTAGACGGACGCTTTGTTAAGAAGTTGGCTGAACACTGTGTGGATGCTAACAACACCTACTGCTTTGAGAATCCAAGAGCTATTGTGGTGCATCCAAAATTTGGGTGAGTGACTGATATTTAGTCTTTCTCTGTTTAGGATATTGAAGTCTTCTTTGCAGAGTTTCATAGTTTATTACATTTTACAAATGAAAGGCCTTAATACTGTATGCATTCAGTTGTGTTCAAACTAAATTTGTGTTAGCTTAGGGAGTTTTCACACTTGCTATTTTTTCCCTGGACCTAAGCTTGTTTGTGCCTCAAGTGTTGGCCAAGTTCCAAGTTCAAGTTCCAAGTTGGCCAAGCTCAAAAGATGTTATCAAACTTGTGTGCAGTTTTGGAAATGGTGATCAGTGGTTCACTTTAAGGGAATGCTTTGCTGTACAATGTGTGAAAGTGATCCTTCCCATTATTCCCATTTTGCAGAAACATATAGTCTTCTAGATAAATAGAATGAAGACAGTTGAAAATCTGACTACAGTGAATACAACAAAAACTTAATTATTTCTATATGAAGAAACACTCATTAAATGTATAATTCCTCAACAACAATGAAGGAATGTATCTTAAAAAATATTTTTTTGTAAAAATCAATCTTCGTAAAAAGTTTGTACAAATTAGATATGATGTATGAAATTGTAATTGATCTGCATAATCCTGTATGAAAACAAATGTCCAGTGCTTTACACTTTACCCCAAACAAGCTCAGAGTCAATCTTGGATATGAACTCGAGCATTTGGGTTTAGTTTGAAAACAGATTGTAGATTACTTCAGCTATTCTTAATTTGCTATGAGGCAGGGACATGTATGACACGACTCTAAATATCATTACCATTACCATTATCATTACTATGATGTAATTTTGTAACACATTTGACATGTGTAAGTGTGTAAGTTACTGAGAAATTAGAAACTTTTGCATGTCACAAATGCTAAATTTGGTCTTAAAGTGTCTTGGCTTATGTACACGTTCAGATGTTCCTGTCTTGTAAAATAGCACATTAAGTTCTCAAGTGAATTCTGTTTGTTATTTGCAGATATGTGTACTGGACAGACTGGGGAAATAAAGCTTTCATTGGTCGTGTTGGAATGGATGGTAACAACAAGTCTGCCATCATTACCACTAAGATCGAGTGGCCCAATGGCCTTACCATTGACTACACCAATGATATGCTCTATTGGGCTGATGCTCACCTCAACTACATTGAGTAAGTAAAATGTTTAATGATGATATTCCTCTTAAGTGTTCAACTGTTAATTTATAAATATAAAGCTATTAAATCAATAAAGCTCTAAAAATATATCCAGCACTTTCAAAATCTCTTCTGCAGGTTCTCTGACCTAGATGGCCGCCACCGCCACACTGTTTATGATGGTGTGCTTCCTCACCCGTTTGCCATAACTGTGTTTGAGGACACTGTGTATTGGACAGACTGGAACACTCGCACAGTAGAGAAAGGCAATAAGTACAATGGCAGTGGGCGCCAAGCTCTTGTTAACACGACTCACAGACCCTTTGATATCCACGTGCTTCACCCATATCGTCAGCCCATAGGTGAGCCTGGGACAGAGGAACTCAAGCGGGGTGTAATCACAAGCTCTACTGCCGGCTTTCATCCTCTTGGAGCCATTATGCCAATTATCTCTGATCATTATCTCTTCCTTTAAATGTCTACTTAAGCCATTTTCGAGTATGTGCCAATATTTACAAAGACAAAGACAATGCCGCAAGTGTTTTCTCTCCACTCCCTCTTTGGCCAGGAAAGACAATCCCTTTTATCAATCACGTATTTTCCCAAGACAGATTGCGGTCTTTAGATACCCTTGTCTTATCTCTGTAAGAGGGAGGTCAACCTCTGTTTCTTTGTGGTAAGTGCATGTGGTGTAACAGTTTCTCTCCCGGTCCTCAGTAACCAATCCCTGTGGACTGAACAACGGCGGTTGTTCTCACCTATGTCTCTTAAAAGCTGGAGGGCGGGGATACACCTGTCAGTGCCCTGACCACTTCCTGACTGTACAGATAGGGGGCGTGCCCCGCTGCTTGCCCAGCTGCTCCAGCACGCAGTATAGATGTGCCGACAATGAGCGGTGAGCGCCTCAGAACTGGGTGTGATTTGTGAGATTCTATGTTCTTACATTATGATGCCTACATCTGTGTTTTGCTAACAGTGCTTGTTCTGTCCTTTGTCTGTCTCTGGGTAGTTGCGTCCCTATCTGGTGGAAATGTGATGGGCAGCGTGATTGCAGGGACGGTTCCGATGAGCCGTCCACATGCCCCCTGCGCCACTGTAGCCTGGGCCAGTTCCAGTGTAATGACGGAAACTGTACCAGCTCACATTTCCTGTGTAACTCAAACCACGACTGTCCTGATGGATCTGATGAGGACTCTGTGCTGTGTGGTATGGAAAAACTTAAATAAATCACATGGTCATAGTTAGTCTTTCTCTGGCTCTTGTTTGGAACGTCCTTTTAACTTAAACTATGTCACAGTTGTAATTGACCATTTGTTTATGCTTTTGTGTATATATATTTTATACCACAGTGCTGTTGAATTCTCGATTCTGATTGGCTGGCAGACGTTCTGAGGTGCAATTATTTTTCAGTAAATGCAAGTTAACTGAAATAACGGAAGTGTTAGCCTACTGTCCACCACAGCACACACATTTAACGGCAAACAAAATGACAGAAAATTTAGATTTTCCAGAAAAAAATAAGTAATAATTGATGACAGACCATTGAATTATTAGAAAAATAAATGCACACCCGAGGTGGTAATGTGGCCATGAGGTAAAGCGGAGGCTTGAGCCATTGATATGCAGTTATTGGAGAGTGAGAGAGAGAGAGAGAGAGAGAGAGAGAGACAGACAGACAGAGACACAGAGACAGAGAGACAGGGGCCTCTGTGAGGCAGCAGTGTTTCCTGCTGTGTTGTGTGCCGCCCAAGAGGCTACTAGTAATTCTAGGTATATATACAGTACTGTACAAAAGTTTTGGGCACCCTATTTTTTTAGTACAAGCTTTGTTACAGATTTGATGTAATTTTATGGCTTCTACATTGTCGAGTCAGAACAAAAACATTTTAGATTTCCAAACATTAGTTTTCTAGCACAAAATTAAATGTTACAGAAAATGGTTTGTATGTCATTAAAGAAAGCAGCAGATTAAGTGGTAAGAGACACTTTTCAGACAAAAAACACAATGAAGGCTGCTGAATTTTGCCGCAAAAATAAGAAGCAAGTGCGACAGTCAAAGTCTCCAGAAGAACTGTGGCTGCTTCTGCATGACGCTCAATAAAACTTACAGCTCATTTCCTTATAAAACTGCACTAGTTCTCCCTGAGACTATTTTTTTTTTAAAGCAAAGGTTCATCACAAGAAATATTGCTTTTGTTTCATTTATTACTGTTTACTGCTCTTTATAGTATTTCTTTTAATGGTGAAACATTTAATTTCATTATTTTTGAAGGCATCTTTGCTCTACAGCATTTCTTTGCATTTGCCTAAAACTGTTGTACAGTACTGTACTTTTCCCAAAGTTTAATGTATCCATGCTCTAACCAGAACAAACATTTATATTTTCTTTCCTTAGAAAAAGTAGCAAAATTATTGTTCATGGTCATTCATCGCTCATATGCTACATAGAAATTTAGTAAAAACGTGCTCAGTGTCACAGTGAGTTGATTTTTTCTTGTCTCAGCAACACACCAGTGTGAGTCGCATCAGTGGCAGTGCAGTAATAAGCGCTGTATCCCGGAGGCATGGCAGTGCGATGGGGAGAACGACTGTGGAGACGGCTCAGACGAAGAACCTTCACACTGCTCCAGCAGAACGTGCCGTCCCGGCCAGTTCAAGTGCAGGAATGGCCGCTGCATCCCTCAGAGCTGGAAATGTGATGTAGATGATGACTGTGGAGATAGCTCAGATGAGCCCATCGATGAGTGCAGTGAGTGTAGCATCTGTTAGGCTTGTGTTGTATTTTTTTTTTTCGTTTTGTTCAGGGGATTCACATGCATGATAGACAACCTTATAAACAACATTATACATTTACTTTCATTTTGCTCATTTCGGATAGTGTGGATTCAAACAAATTAAACAAAGAGAAAATGCATCCATTTTGAACCCAAACAATAATTTTCTGATTCAGGTTGCATTTTTTTTAATCAATCAGTGAATACTATGCCTCTGATTTAGTAAGATTCGTGTGTGCGGAATTGGATAAATTGCATTTTAAAATATTGGGTGTATATCGCACTGTGTTTCTGATTGTCGCTTTGTTTTATGTTCATAGTGGGTCCAGCATATCGATGTGATGACCACAGTGAGTTTAACTGCGTCACAAACTACCGTTGTGTACCTCTCTGGGCCGTGTGCAATGGACAAAACGATTGCAGGGACAACAGTGATGAGCAGAACTGTGGTGAGTGCAACACACAGTAAGATACTTCACTAGTTAATAAAAGGTTGTGAGTTTAAGGCTAAGTTCACACTACACGACTTTCAATGTCGGCAGATCGCTGTTTGTTCACACTACACTACACTACACTACACTACACTACTAGAAGTGATCGTTTCAAGAGCTAAATTTTAAGATATCTTTCCAGACAGAGCTTAAACCAGTGTAAATATTGTGAATTTAATTTGTCCACTTCCCTATGATTATGTTGAAAATATGCTAATATAATCTCAATAGGTGTTTTCATTTAGGAGAATTAATTTCATGCAGTGTGTGAACTATATGTGTGGAGATGTTGGAGATGATTACTTTTTCATCCCTTCACCCTTCACACTCCGGTTGTACATTAGCAAAAGAAGAGCCTGCTCTGATGAATGGCTCCCTCTGATCTCTCGCATAACCCCCTGCTAGTCTGAGACTACAGCATAGATTTATGGCCTGTGTGTGTCTAGTTCTGTGTCAGGCACCAGTGTAATCCGATGTGTGTGTCTTTAAATGGAATAGGAGCAATATACTATATGTGTTTTATGTCACCATATGTCAAGCTCTTGTGATATAAAAAAATATTTCAACAAAATATCGTAATGTCCTTATTATGTGATGAGAATACATATTCATTTGTTCTGGTGCTGACGCAGTAACGGAATAATTAAATGCAATATGTTTATTAAAGAAAATAATATGCAGAGAAATTAAACAGCAGCAGTTAGATAAGTAATTCATCAGTAAATCCGATGGTTTCAGGTCATTTTTAATAACAGCACTAGGCCACTACTTATTTAAGATGTTGTAAGCCCTGTCTCCTCCCTGTCTCCACTGGTTGCTGGACTCACTCAATGAGAATTGAACACTAGTGATGCAACTGCAGTAAAACTATCATTAATAGTGAATTTAACTCTAATAACAAGTGGAATATTAAAATCTAATTAACTCCCAGCACTTATTCATATGTTCTTAAAGTCATATGTAGTAGTCTTACATATGTAAGTGCATTTATGCAAATGCAGTATGCATGTATATATAAAAATTCCTATGCGATCTGTCAGTGCAGATTGAGCTCTGTGTTCTGTGGGCTGACCCTGACACACACACGTACACACACATGCCCCACTCCAGTCCTCCCAAATGTTATCAGCATCCCCCCACTCCATTAGTGCCATCCTGCACAGAGAGGAGAGATCTCCCTAATCTGAGTGTAAGAATGCCAGGTGGGGCACCTCTTGGATCATGTATGTATGTGTGTGTACAGAGGGGTGTATCTGTATGTTTAGCAGTGTCTGCTCTTCTCTTCTCCTCACTTCTCAGATCTCCTCTGTGGCATATCTGCTATGACTCACTGGTCCGTGTGTGTGTGTGTGTGTGTGTGTGTGTGTGTGTGTGTGTGTGTGTGTGTGTGTGTATTGAGGGGGGTGTCTATACTCCCTTTACTACTTTCATCCTAGCTGTAATTAAATCCAGTGTTTTCTCTCCCTTCACAGTTCAGTGCTGCATTTATCATCATGTCTTTATTAAACAGCATGCCACAAGGTGCTAAAGAATGTCTCATTTATCTCTCATGTCTGCAGACTCAAATTGTAAAATTAGTCCAGATAACAAATTTGTGAGAGATAGTGCTTGTTCAGTGTCATGTTTTAAACTCTGTGCTGTCAGAATGTTTATATTGTGCTCATTCACATATTGCAGGTTTCTATATTAAGATCAGAACTGTGATCTTCATTAACAAACAATATATTCATTTACCGTTTTCTCTAGTGTGCTGATTGTGTGTTTTACTGCATAAATAAGACTGTGTGTGTGTGTGTGTGAGAGAGAGAGAGAGAGAGAGAGAGAGAGAGTGTGTTAAAGTGTGTAGTTATCATTTAGCTCTTTGTTTATTTATCTATCTATCTATCTATCTATTTATTTATTTATTTAAAAGGGCTGACATGGTCGTTAAAAGAGGATATGCGCTCTGTCAACTTATCTGATTAAATATAGGTAATGAATGCATGACCCTTTTTGTGAGTAAGTGTGTAGCAAAACTTGACCCTTGTGTCATGTTTATAGAGGAGTTGACCTGTGACCCTGCTGGAGATTTCCGCTGTGATAACCACAAGTGTATCCCCCTGCGCTGGAAGTGCGATGGAGACAATGACTGTGGAGATGGATCAGATGAACGCAATTGCAGTGAGTAGCTTGTATAACAGAAATCAATCTTGTGTTTCAGGAAATGGTTTCTTTGACCAAGATATGTCAGTGCAGGTCAAATGTTTTTCTCTAAAACCTTTTGATAGGCCTGATTGCTTCCGTTTACAGTCATGCACAATCAGCAATACTATTATTATATTATAATAGGGCATATATTAGGTCAGCAAGTGAACATTGGTTCTTGAAGTTGATGTGTTTGAAGCAGGAAAAATGGGCAAGCGTAAGGATCTGAATGACTTTGACAAGAGCCAAATTGTGATGGCTAGTCGACTGAGCATCTCCAAAATGGCACGTCTTGTGGGGTGTTCCCGGTATGCAGTGGTTAGTACCTACCAAAAGTGGTCCAAGGAAGGACAACCGGAGAACCGGCAACAGTGCTATGGGCTCATTGATGCACGTTGGGAGCGAAGGCTAGCCCATCTGGCTGATCCCACAGAAGAACTACTGTGGCACATTAGTGATAGAAAGGTGTCAGAACACACAGTGCATCACAGCTGCATATGGCGCTGGTAGCTGCAGACCGGAAAGAGTGCCCATGCTGACCCCTGCCCAATGCTGAAAATGCCTACAATGGGCACATAAGCATCAGTACTGGACCATGGAGCAATGGAAGAAGGTGGCCTGGTCTGGTGAATCATATTTTCTTTCACATCAAGTGGCAGAAGAAGAGATGGCACCAAGATGCACTATGGGAAGAAGGCAGTTTGATGTTCTGTGCAATGTTCTGCTGGGAAACCTTGGGTCCTGGCATTCATGTGGATGTTACTTTGACACGTACCACCTACATAAAGTCTACCAAAAGTCTATTTTCAATGAGTCCCATTCAATTTGCACAAATCAGCTTCGTGTAATTCACGCCTCAAAGTAGAAATGTCAGAGACAGGTTTTGTCAATAGTGTCTCTACACCATGTCCTTTAATCACAAGCACTTGCCTTTAAGATAAAAAGAAAGCGGGGGGGGGGGGGGGGGGGGGGGGGAAATAGTACATGCAAACCATGGAAGCAGATACATTACGTATTCTTTGCCTTCAAAAGTAATACAACATAACATAAAAGCAATAGACAATTAACAAATGAAAAAAAAGCTTAAAAAGACAAACATTGATATAAGAATGCAATCATGGCACACATTAAAATAAAAGTCAGGTATAATGCTAGTATATGGCTGCATGAATAGTACTATAGAAATTATTGCATTAATGACTGCAAACTTGGTTTCATTTATCAATATGATGTTGGCCTTCATTATTCAGCAGCTTATTAAATAGTGCTTGATCCGGCACATCCTGTTATTTTGCATTTTATTTCTTATATTCTGCACTGACAGTTAATTGTGCACACAACTTCATTTAACACAAAGTTAGGAAATTGTAAAAGTGCTTAATTCTGTAGTTTCATCTGAGGTCTGAATATCAATGTGTACACTTTTGTTATTAATTACTCCCTACAAATGCATACCTCAACTCTGTATATTGCCCAAAACGAACAAGATCTTACCATGGTTAAATAGTTGAACATTTTTTTTTCTTTTGTTGGGTAAGCCTTAACCATGGCAAGTTGGGAAAAATAGTAAACTGTGGTTTCCTCTACCATATTACATAAAAACCCAGTATTCAACAATGACTTAACCTAAGTAAAACCATGGTAACATCACAGTCAAGAGTTTAACAATCAGATACCATATTTAATCTGTGGCAAGATCATAGGTGAATATGCAATAAACCTAGTTATCCTAACCATAGTTACCTTGTTCTCAGCACAGTGTGTGAACGTGTCAGCTTTTCTGGAAAAAAAAAAAACCTTGTGAGGAAACAGGAGGGAAGCCTGAAGGGAGGTTAGACAGTGAGAGGCAGAAAAATAGAGCACTAATAGGAAGAGATGAAGCTGATGAGGGTTGTGAGTTGGGTGAAAGGATGAGCGGAGCCTGTGCTAAATCACTGAGTTTTTACACTGAAAGGGGTGCTGATTTTTTCAGCACTTGTCTCTCCCCCCACACAGGAGCTGGCATGTTGCAGTGCACAGCTTCACTCCTCCTAATGAATTCATCTATGAACTCACCTCATAAAAATGGCCCACGGAACACGGGGTTCTTTATAACTGTGGCAGGCTGTGAAAAACAACCTGTGGCTCATTAGATAACCCTTTAATCCTGTAACATAGCAAAACACAACATAACCAACTCTGTTATCTGTGTTAAATGTTTGGTTTGTGTGTGTAGAGATTTACTGCAGCAATTTGTTTGCGGTGTTTTGCCCTTAAACTGTATTTAACAATTATATACTTAACGGTTATTTGCTGTGTGTGTTAATTATTGTCTTAGAATAATACATCATATCTGTTATAATGTTTCCACACTCAAAACATGCGACATTACCGGCATAATTTTATTGTGCAGGATTTGTGTCCTTTGAACTTTCCAGCATTCAAACTGGGATGCTTGCACACACATTTGTTTATTGAGGTCCCATTATACAGGATTTGATTTCAAATACTTGAACTCACCCTCATCTTCTCACTGCTTATGCCCAGTCCTTACTCTTGATTGCCTGACGAATGGCTGAATTTCAAAACTTATTAATAATCATGCCTGAATTGAATACTACAAGATTGCAAGGTATACAATACAAATGGTATATTTTGACCTCAGAAGGTTACACTTTATTTGTAGTTTTACATTTAACCATATCATATACAGAGGGGGAAAAAAGCTTGTTGTTGTGTATGTGTGTGTGTGTGTGTGTGTGAGAGAGAGAGAGAGTGAGAGAGAGAGAGAGCGAGAGAGAGAGAGATTGACACAGTTTTTTTGCATCCACAGACCCTCGAGCATGCACAGAGAGTGAGTATCGCTGTGACAACCTGCGCTGCATTCCTGGACGCTGGGTGTGTGACCATGACAACGACTGTGAGGATAACTCGGATGAAAGGGACTGTGGTGAGCAGAGCCTCTTTGTTTGCCTGGTGGGAGTATACAGTGGGGGGCGTAGCAGCCTCATTCTCAAACTTTCGCCTGAACCGCTGATGCAGAACCATCTTTTATCAGTTTCTTAGTGATTTTACATGCCATATAATTAATGGTTGAATAATTATTTACTTACGAATCATGTTGCATCATGCATGAGCACTTTTGAATTCTCGGTTTACAAAGGAAAGCAGTTTGTGTGATGATAATGCATTAACCATGAGGTATTCACAGGGAATTATACAAAAGAGCCTTATTCAGCTAAATACATACCATTGTTTGTGTATTTTGAATGGACCTGTAAAAAAAAATCTGGTGCTGAAATATAAAATTCATATAATAAAGATTTTTACTTGATTGATGACGAAATCAGAATGATGATGATGATGATGATAAATGTTACATGAGTTTACTGCCATTTCTTAGAGTTTTGTTATTTAGCTAGGTCTATGTAAAAGCAGGGCTTTCCACGGCATTGCAGAGCGTTTCATTTTACTTGAAGAAGAATGCTAAGTGCTCAGTTCTGCGACACGGGTCTTGCACACTTCCTGCGTAAGAAAGAAGGACACTGCCAGCTTTCTATCCCAATGAGAACATTGTCTAACTGCATCCTCCTCGATGCAAGGCAAATGGCACAGATTGTGTGATCCATTCATGCTTGCCTAAGCAGTGTTTTTATCCTGTTTGTATGGACCGGAGACTGGTGTGTGAAGTGTAATGTTTCTTGCTGTAACTCTGTTTTAGAGATGCGGACGTGCCATCCTGGATACTTCCAATGTGATAGTGGTCACTGCATCACTGAGCGCTTCAAATGTGATGGCAGTGCAGACTGCTTGGACTTCACTGATGAGACGTCCTGCCGTGAGTGCCTCCTCTATCTTTTATGTATACACAACTCCTGGCTGGAAGCTCTAGTCGAACAGATACCACTGAGTTATTAACATGTAGTTTTGACATACGCTCTTGTGAAAATATCCATCCCAACATTTCCGTATCTAATACAATTTATTTTTTGATAAGTAATAGCAGTGCTGTTTTGACATGATTCTTGCATATGTGTTCCTTTCCCATTAATCTCACTTAATGCTATTGCAGTTCTTTAAAAAAAAATACTTACTTAATTAATTACTTCAAGTTTTCCTTTCCAAATATTTTATACTAGTACAGCCAGAGCAAACCTCAGAAGATGAAGATTGTGATGCTTTCGTATATATTCTGGAAAAATCATCATTGTATAATAAACCTTTCTGATTTATTATTTAACCATAGTCATATTCCTGGATCCCAAATGTTATACATGATATACATAATGGTGCGCTAAAAGTTGGTACACTGTATACTCACTAGATCGTATGAAATTCAGTCAAGGAAATGAATTGGAATGATTTTTAATATTTAACTAGAAAATAAATAAGTATATGCCACAAATTATATTATTCACATACCTTTTCCTTTATCAAGTGTCAAGGTGTATATAGGCACATAAAGTTTTGAAATGTTACATTATGCAATTAAAATTAGAACACAAGATCTAAAACATCAAAGGCCACTTTTTTCAATTAAACACATAAATATTATAAAGATTTAAATAAACAGTTCATGTCTGTAAATATACTGATATTGTCTGTGCCCTTTACAGCAACCCGTTACCCGAATGGCACATACTGTCCTCCCTTCCTGTTCGAATGTAAGAATCATGTATGTGTTCAGCAGCACTGGAGGTGTGATGGGGACAACGACTGTGGAGACGGATCAGATGAAGAACTGCATCTCTGCTGTGAGACACCATTTATATAAGACCTTACAGGGTTTCTGATCTCACCATGAACTAATGTGTTCAAGAAGTGAAAGTAACTAGTCTAAATGAGTGAAATACTATGCATCTTTTTTTCTTCAGTGGATATCCCGTGTGAAGCCCCTTTCCGCTTCCGCTGTGATAATAACGTCTGTATCTACAGCCATGAACTCTGCAACTCGGTGGATGACTGTGGAGATGGAACAGATGAAAAACAGGAGCACTGTGAGTACAGACTAACTACAAATACTTTTTAGTAGACAAAACTTTTAAACTTTTATCAAATCAACATGGTTACTCGTGAATTAAAACGGGATCTAAATAGGATTGGCTACTGTCAACTTTGTTTTCAGCAAACATGTTTTTAAGTGAAGTGGTCTAAAATGTTTAGTGATACTTTGAAGATACAATATTAAAATCTGTTTTCTACACCCATTGTTCTCAAAGTTTTTTGTTGTTGTTGTTGTGGAAATCACAATCCACCATTATCAAAGGTTTTATATTTATTATTGAATTCTTATAACCCCTGCCCCTTGGAATTAAATGAGTTTAATCCAAACCTCATTAACTCATTTATGACAAGTATTTAAATCTAATGATAATGTTTTGTGAGTGGAAAGTTCACAAATAAAAAGGTGTGGCTTTAATAAATAGCCAAAATATTATTATACACATTTAATCCTTTCTTGCAGTATACTGGCATACATTTCAATCAGTATAAACAAATCAATTATTTTATCACTGCAAGTCTGATAAGTCAGGACACTGTTGGGTTTCTGTGTGTAGCGTATCACGACTCTGTGTTTGGCTGCTGGTAATCAGGGCGATGGGAAAAGGGAGAGGTGTGAGCCCCCTGCTGGGCGAATAAGTCACACCTCTCCATAAAAACAATGGTACAGAGATTAAACGGACAGAACAACTAAAGCTTTTTTGATAGTAAAACACCATATACAACTACCACAATATTATTAAAACTTTTAAACCTAGAAGGCAAGGTGAAAAAGAGATTCATATGAAATACTACAAATTCTTAAAGCCCTGAGTGTCTACTTTCATATGAGCCATTAACCACTACTGTGGAGTGTGACATCACAAATAAATTCAATGCTAAACACGGGCTCCACAAAACAGGCGGAAATTCCATTTTTCTGGTCTCTGGTAAAAAGAGTTAAATAATGAGACTAATATTTGAATAGTTGGAGTATGTTCATAAGATAAATCTGTACTGAGACAGTCCATGGAATTTTTCTACAGTTAAAGGGGTCTCTGGCTGGCAAACATTTGAAAACCCCTGTTCTACATGAACACACATCATATGATCTGCATATTATGAATCTGCAAAAGAAAATATGTCAAATAAATATTTTCCGATGTTGAAGCTGATGAACTATTTTCTGGAAGGTCATTTTATTTATAGTGGGTTGACTCTTCTCTGTTAGACATTGGCATGTAATGCTATCACTCCATAAATCTGGCCCTATATTTCCTACATGCTTCCATGCAGCAGAGATCTCTGTAATGGGTCATCATGATTTCCTCTTCTGCTTTCAGGTGTGACTCCCACTCACATGACCTGTACTTCTGATGAGTTTAAATGTGGGAACAGCCAGTGCATTCCTCTGCAGTACGTCTGTGATGACTATGATGACTGTGGAGACCAGACTGATGAGTTGGGCTGTAGTGAGTAACATTAATAACCCCCCCACCCACCCCCCCACCCTCCGACATACACACATACACACATATAAACACACTACACATCAGCCTTTTCATCACACTCCCTCTTCACTCATGATGTCTCTTTGGTTAACACATTCATGTTATGTTAAGTGCCAAATATCCCAGTAACCATTTATCAAATACTATATCATTGTCATGTGGTAAATATTGATATATATGTTTTTCTCTTTTTCCCTGTGTTAGACAGTGGTAGTGGGCGCTCTTGCATTGAGAATCTGTGTGAACATAACTGCACCGATTTGACAGGTGGAGGCTTTATCTGCTCCTGCAGGCAGGGCTACAAAGCCAGAGAGGACAACAGGAACTCCTGTGAAGGTGTGTATATTAACCCATACACATAAAATCAACAGCACCCACAGCAGAACATACTATAATCGATTTCTAAAATGACCGCGAGAGTCACTCATTTTTACCTGGTGTATCCTTAGTGTTCGAGGGTATATCCTGTTTGTAAAACTGAGAGAAGCCTGAAGTCCATGTAAATAGTAAAACTAATTTAGTTGTCTGTATTATTCATTGTTTCACATACATATTTCTAAACCGTGTATAAAGTGCTTATTTACAACTTAAACAGCAAAATATGTTGATCAATCAATCAATTGTAATAGGTTTATTAAGGGCCAGATATTAGATTACAAAATGTTGAAATGTTGAATTAGTATTAGGGTTTAAAGTTAATGGTCCTGTAATTAACAGCTCAGTGCATTGTTGAATGATGAATTATATGTACAGGGTTGGAGGGCATGGTGGCTTATTGATTAGCATGTTTGCCTCGCACCTCCATGGTTGGGTGTTCAAATCCCACCTCGCCCAGTGTGCATGGAGTTTGCATGTTCTCCTCGTGCTTCGGGGGTTTTCTCTGGGTACTCCAGTTTCATCCCCCAGTCCAAAGACACACGTTGTAGGCTGATTGGCATTTCTAAATTGTCGGTAATGTGTGCGATTGTGCCCTGCGATGGGCTGGCCTCCCTGTCCAGGGTGTACCCACCCCATGCCCCTATTTGGGATAGGGTTTAGGCTCCCCTGCGACCCTGTATAGGATAAGTGGTACAGAAAATGGATGGATGGATGTACGGAGTTTAAACAGAAGCTTGAAAATCTTAAAAATGCTTGATTTCAAAATTTATTGTTCAAGGTTTGAAATGTTTTTCCATTATGAGTGGACAACAGATCATTTCATTAAAAAAAAAAAAAAGTTATGATAATACCATTGAGCTCTCAGTTAATTTTACTCAGTTTCTTCTTGTTAGAAATGTAACTGCCTTTTTTGGTAAATGTTGCTCATGCCTCAGTGCCGATACTGGAAAAAGTCTGAAAGCACCGGAAAGCTGTACAAGCTGTACAAAGCCCATAACTTAACACCACAGAAGTGGAAATATTGAAGCAGTAAAACACTGTGCCTTTAACAGGTTGCATAAGGTCAACAAAATTGTGCTTTGTATTATTTAGTGTTATTATCTTCTGGTTTGATATTGGAAAGTGGCATAAAGGTGGAACATTTAAACTTTTAATGTTGTGCAACATCCACGAAACAAGATATAATAGCTATATTCAGTCATTCCCACACTAGCCTCTCTTTATTCCTCTCTCTTGAAAGTAATAAAAAAAAAAATGGTGCATGGGCATGTTACTATGAAATTGCAACTCCCTCTGTCCTGAAGACTCACCTATGGCAAAAAAAACCTAAAGGAGCAAAGCACTGACACAGGAGGCTCCTTCCGTAAATCTTAAATAAACATCTCCTTACCATATTAATCATTATACAATTTTCTTTTTTTTAAATGAAAACACATTTTTAAAATGTTTATAGTCTTAGGTTTTGTGAAAGTCCCTATGAATTAGCCATTACTATAGAAATTATAACGTATTAGAACGAGCACATTAATATAAATCTGTTATTTGAATTGCAACCGGTACTATTGTCAGAGCTGCTGTTAAAGAAAATTAATCACCACCTTCTGACCAATCAGAATTGAGATACCAACAGTGTTGTGGTATAACTGAAAATAGGGCATATGCTTAAAGGCATATGTAAAAGATTTAGTTTGTAAATCTTTGTAGGAAATGCTTCCCTAACACAGCAGCATCCATCGTAGTCAGTGCAACAGTTCCTCTCAAGTCTAAAATGCTTTGTCTCCATCTGTCTCTCTACAGATGTGAATGAGTGTGAGCTCTATGGCACTTGTCCCCAGCTGTGCAAAAACACTAAGGGCAGTTATGAGTGTTTCTGTGCTGAGGGATTCCGCTCTGTGGGACCACAACATGGGACTGAATGCGCTGCTGAAGGTGAGCAGTGGAGCTGATAACTACTCTTTTAGTTAACATCACTCATCTTTGTTTTCACTCTTTTTCTCTCTTCATGTCATATTTCCTATATCTTGAATATGGAAAAAAAAAAGGTCACATCCACCAATGTGGTTGCACACTAAGACGAATATTAACTTAGCATACAATAGTTTCGTCAGTTGTTAGGAAGACGTTGAGGTTGCATTTTGTGCTTGATATCCATGCACAGCACTGAAACTTCAATATTTCATGAAGACAATTGTAGAGTGAATACCACCAAATCTGAGTGTGACCTGTTTGCCAAGCATGACGGAACACCTGCAAAATCACTGGTCCTCAATTCTATAGACATTAGTGGGGTTAGAACAGCAGGTGAAACAATAAATATTCACCTGCAAACTCTATATGAAGTCTAGTGGTAGCTTCATGGACAAAATTTAGTCACATGTCCATTCTTTCCTAATACTTTGATTCACCTTCCCTCAGCTTAATAACATCAACAGTCCCATCAGGTAAGGATTCCACCAGTTTCTTGAGATTAGAATATGTTTGCTGGCAACTCAAAGTGTCCCAGTGCTCCATCGTGCTTGTAGAAGAAGTCACACACAGATTTGACTCTATGCACATTGCAGTTGTCATTCTGAAAAGAGGATGTCTCAGCGTTGTGTTCTGCTTAAACCTGAAGCACAAATGGCAACCTCAGAGTCTGACTTTGTTTTTTGTTGCTAAGTTACATTCGTCCACTGTGATGGGCAGACGTCTCAGCCATTGTATGTTCTGACCACACACCCAGTGTTCATGGGATAGGCTCTGGATCCCCTCTGACCCTGAGTAGTATAAAATGGTTTCAAAAGATGAATGAATGAATGAATGAATGAATGACTACATTTTTTCAGGTTTGCAACAAAAAGACACTGCTTTAGGTGGATGTATTTTTTTTAAAGAAATTATATAATGTTGACTATTTTCTCTTTATACCCTTTTTTGTCTTACTTTTACTATCTCTCTGTGATGTCCATTCTTTGTCTCAGGCAATCCTCCAGTGCTGTTGTTGCCTGATAATGTGCGTATCCGTCGCTATAACCTGTCATCGAAGCAGTACTCAGACTATGTTGATAATGCTGAACACATTCAAGCTCTAGACTACATTTGGGACCCAGAGGACCAGGGACTCAGTAAGACCATAACACACTATCTCAAAACTACAGCCAAACAATGTTCTGCATTTGGGAATGTATTTATTCCCCAGTTATTCCTCAGTTTAGCTCATTTTATTTGTTTAATGAAACCCCATTATAGCTTCATTTTACTGTATCTTTAATGTAGCTATTTAATATGCTACATTTCTTTTCTTGAGGGATTACTTACTGGTTTCATGACTGGTCTTGTTATAATTAGCAGAGTGCATGTTTCAAGTTCCTGTCACTGTACTGCTCAATACTCGTCTGCCCTTAGGTATTGTGTACTGGACCATTTTGGGTCATGGTGCTCAGTTTGGCTCCATAAAGAGGGCGTATATGACCACATTTGATGACCGTGGCAGTAACCAAATGAAAGATGTAGATCTCAACCTTAGATACATCTCCAGTCCTGATGGAATTGCTGTGGACTGGGTTGGGCGGTACGTAAAATTACTTCTTGTGTTTTTAATTATTTTTCATGTATTGTTCAACATTCTTTCTGAAATTCCTTTTGAAATGATAGCTTTGCTTACCTGGATTATGTCTCCTTTGTTTTATTTTTTAGACACATTTATTGGACAGATGCTGGCACCAATCGTATTGAAGTGGCAAAGCTGGATGGGCGGTACAGGAAGTGGCTAATCCATAATGATCTAGATCAACCAGCTGCAATTGTTCTCAACCCAGCTCTTGGGTAACCACCATACCATTTTAATTGTCCTGTATATACAATACAAACATAATATTTCAGGCTCTAAGTCCCATTCCTATTGTCCAAATGTGCTTCTGACAAAACATCTGTGTATGTGTTTTTGTTGTCACCCAGTATGATGTACTGGACTGACTGGGGTAGAAGGCCAAAGATTGAGGCAGCATGGATGGATGGCCAGCACAGACAGGTGCTGTTAGACAACGATCTGGGCTGGCCAACAGGACTCACTCTAGATTACCTTAATGGAAACAGGATTTACTGGTGTGACTCCAAAGAAAACATTATTGAGTCAATGAAGCCAGATGGAACAGACAGGAAGATCGTCTTGTCAGGAGGTTGGACACTGTAGTTAAACATATGCAAATTATATAGAGATATTGCAGGAAGTAATTTCAGTTCTATACATTTTGTTTCCTTGGCTTTAATTATTTTCCGACATATATACGATTCTGATATTAAAAGTGATATTCATGCCTACTTCAGGTATTTTAGATATAATTTTCTTTGGGAATTGTTTTACAGTTGATCACACTGGTCTTGTTTGCAGATATTGGAAACCCCTACAGTCTGGATGTGTTTGAAGGCCATGTGTATTGGACAACAAAGCTCAGGGGTGAAGTGTGGAAGGCTGACAAGTTTGGGAAGGGGGATAAAGTGAAGGTGTTGACTATAAACCCCTGGTTGACTCAGGTCCGCATCTATCATGAGCACAGATACAACCACTCAGGTGAGGAGCAGTTGCTCACACAGTGATTAATATGTTCATTTATAATTCATGAAAACATTTGCACTAATGGGGGGCATGATGACTTAGTGGTTAGCACATTTGCCTCACACTTCTAGGGTTAGGGATTCGATTCCCACCTCCACTCTGTGGGCGTGGCGTTTGCATGTTCTCCCCGTGCTTCGGGGTTTCCTCTGGGTACTCTGGTTTCCTCCCCATTCCAAAGACATGTATTGTAGGCTGATTGGCATCTCTAAATTGTCTGTAATGGGTGTGTGAGTGTGTGTCATATTGTGCCCTGAGTACCCTAGCATCGGCTCCACGACCCTGATAAGGGGTACTGAAAATGGATGGATTGACGGATTTGCACTAATGTTTCATATAATAATCACAGCAATTCTTTTGTCTCAGTGGTGAACCCCTGTAAAGATGTGTGTAGTCATCTGTGTCTGCTTCGACCTGGTGGATACACCTGTGCCTGTCCACAAGGCTCCTCCCTGCTCAGCTACATTGAGAATGAGTGTGATGCAGGTGAGAGACACATTACTCTGCAAGTTAATACAGTCAAATATGAAAATCTATCCATTGAGATGTTCTGTTTAATTTTGTTATTATACTTAAGAATAATGTTTAAAAATGGGATTCAGGAAATGCAGCCCCTTAAAATGTTATTTAATGTAACATAACTTCCACAAAAAAAAACATGTTCAGCTGTACTATTTGGATAGCATACAAACATCACCATAAGAATTATATATCATCAAACAAACTCACGTATTTTATTTTGAAATATCAGCCTTTTGATGGTTATAGTATACAGTTACAGCTCCTACTTTGTTGTATGTTTATCTTTAGGAAGTTCTTGATTTAAAATTCTATTCAAGTTTGCTTAAAGTGTATTAGTTTTCTTTTTTTTTGTATAGATATTTCAATAAATAAAATATATTGTTTTATTTTAATATTAGATGATGCTGTTATTCGGTATTACATGTCAACCATTATTGTTTTTGTCCAAATACTGTTCCTGCTCCTGCTGGCACTATATCAAAATTAAATAATGTGACCTAACTATTATTATTATTGTTTTCGTTGTTGTTGTTGGTGGTGGTGGTGTTGGTGTTGTTGTTGTTGATATAATTATTATTATTGGTGGCGGTGGTGTTTGTTTTTTGGAGTATTGTTATTGTATACACTCTACATTGATAGTGAGGTAGCTGGGGTTTTTTGTAATGTTGTGTTCGGCTCTTTCCCTTACAGCCATCCAGCCAGAGGTAGCCATGCCGATTGAATGCGGATGCATTAATGGTGGAACATGCTCCACTGACAAGCCAGGCCTGCCAAAATGCAAGTGAGTCTAACAGGAGGAATGCGGCAATAAACATTATCAGACCTAATTTCAGTAAAGAGTACTTTTAATGGATGAAGGATTGGTAATGGAGTAAATGAACAAGGGAAACATCATGTTTGTTACCATTATAATCTGTTCTTATTCTGCCCCCATTAGGTGTCCGTATGGTTATTCAGGAAGGCACTGTGAAATAGGAAAGTCCCGAGGAGCACCTGCTGGAACAGGTGACAGGATTATTCGCACTTCCCAAACCAGTTAACACCAGCCTTGTAGTGTCCTTTATCCAGTGTCTTACACATTAATGAAGGGGGTTAATGACATACACATAAAGTGCGTGTTTCACTGATTTTGGTAAAGACTGCTGAATCCATGATTGATTACTCATTAACATCTTGGTTCCTTCATATTTTTACTTAGTGTCACACTTCAATGCGCTGTCTAAAAGTCCTAACTAACCCCATATTCTTACTGTATTATTCATATTGTATTACTCAGCAGAGGTGAATGAAGAATTAGCATTAGCATTTTATTCAACTAAGTGTAGTCCTGACACACAGATATCCAGTGTGTCACACATCTCTCCTGTTCTCTATTTAGCAGTCGCTGTGTTGCTGGCAGTGATTATTATTCTCCTAACTGGAGCTCTCGCCATTGGGCTTTTCCTGAACTACAGACGCACAGGCTCACTCATCCCTTCAATGCCCAAGCTACCCAGGTACTCCATTACACTCATTAATCAGCACTCAAACTCCTCAGCTTTCTTTGACCTGGAGGAGATATATACAAAGAACAAGCTTGCTTTCATCCTCTATTAGTGATGTGAGTAGAGTTACTGCTGCATTGGTAAACCTTTGTCAATCATGAACAAACCATCCCTTTGAGTTGTGGCAGTGGGGAATGGTAATTAATGTGCTATTAATAATACTAACAGCAATGCATTTATTATTGTAGCAAACCTGGATTCTCTTCCTTTCTCTCTCTGTCACTCTGTCTCTGTTTCTGTCTCTCTCTCTCTCTCTTTCTCTCTCTCTCTCTCTCTCTCTCTCTCTCTCTCTCTCTCTCTCTCTCTCTCTCTCTCATTCTCTGTCACCATCTCTGTCTGTTGTTTAGTTTGAGCAGCCTGTCCAAGTCAACTGACACAGGAAACGGCGTGTCCTTCCGTTCAGGGGACAATGTCACCATGGATCCTCAGACTCTGGGGATATCGTTCATCGATAGAGCCATGCAGCTGGTAAACCCCAAACTTTCTGTCCAATATAACACTATGTGGTGGAGCTTCAGCTCTTAAATGCACTATGAGCACATTTAGGTCATAAGGATGAGCTGTGAAATCCTGGGTTAACCTCCAGTTTGACTCAAGTTTTAATGTTACAAGCACATTTTTGACCTGACTGAGCGATCCACATGAATTAGTCTTTC
This sequence comes from Ictalurus punctatus, assembly GCF_001660625.3. Taxonomy (NCBI): domain Eukaryota; kingdom Metazoa; phylum Chordata; class Actinopteri; order Siluriformes; family Ictaluridae; genus Ictalurus; species Ictalurus punctatus. The sequence continues at coordinate 28,367,671 of NC_030421.2, forward strand.
ACCCAATAAACTGGGCTATTTCAGGGGAACTGTAGTTTTCAATCCTCCATGCATTCATTTCAAGTGGAGAATTTTCTTTGAACAGTAACGACAAAAGGCTTTCATTCCACATTTATTCAGCAGTGCGTGAATGTTTTATGAATAAATACTGGAGGATTTATGAAAGGCTTATGTCAAAACTCCTGAGGTGGAATTAGAAGTTTTATGTAGTATATGACTTTGTATATTAGTTATATATGAGAAGACCTTAATTATCATTATTAAGGCTATAATTATCATTTCAGCTGGTCTTTCACTCTCTCCTGTTCAGCAGCCTGGACAAGTTGCTTTAATCTACTTGCATTAAAAACTACTATGAAGCACCACTGCAGTGTAATGTATAGCTTCTACAGCTTCACTTATCTAAGAAGTACATATGGCACAAGCACTAATGTATACCTACTCCAGCTACATATAGGTTAAATGACAAATGTGTACTTAATAGTTGTCTCAGAGGTTTGTGAATGTGTTGTTAGTAAGGATAAATATAAAATGTGCAGTTACTCTACAGTAAACATGAACAATCTAGCCGTAGTGATAATTGGAAATTCTTCTCTCTTCTCTCTAAAGACAAAGACATGCATAAAACGTCCCGTGTCAGATCACACGTTTTTTCATAAATCCTTCAGCATTGCTTTATAAATGTTTACGCAGTTCTTATGACTGTATTATGAAGGCAGAATCAGTGTATCCTTAAATAAAGAATTAGATGTAAATAATGTAATTTATGTATTTGGAGGATGAATTATTGAGTTCTGATTTCCAACTCTTCTGTGTTATCAGAATGAGAACTTTGCAGATGCTGGAAGGGAACCTGTCACATTTGAGAATCCTCTCTATTCCACTGCAACAGGCACAGCCGGTGATGCTGCAGTCATATATGCCACACAGGTAAAGCAGGACAGGACACATATACCACCTCATGTATAAAGTTTGTCCCTTTAATACAACACACTGGCTTACATTTTCAAATCAAAGACAGATGGTACAGAAGTTGCTTTGCTTCTGCATTCGAACAGGTAACTGTGAATATAAGTGGTGACTCAACAGAGAATGTATTTGCGAATCCCATTTACAATGAAAAGCAGCAGGCAGTGGAGGTGAAAAATATTCCGTCAGACCCCAAGATAACACAGGTAAGAGCAGATCCAAAGTAGGTAAATACTTCAAGGCTATAGCCTGTCTCTTTTACTATTGCTTATTTATGTTTTAGGAGTCCAAGTGGAGCTTCTTCAAGAAAAAACTAAAACCAGGTACCACTTTTGAAAACCCAGCATACTCAGAGGTGAGACATTTTCACAGATTGCAATTATAAATCATAAGAGTTCCAGTACTAATCTACATGGGACGGGGATTTAAAAACATTTCATTTGGGCAATTCAGAGTCGACTCTAAAATTGTTTTCACCTTTTGAGTGGAGAATGAGCATACATGATTGTATTAAACGAACAAACTAAAATACATTAAATAGGATTTAAGTAGAAAATAATAAACACAATCAGGGTCATAATAACAAGTTTCAATGCTGGTAGTAATACAGGTAGAAATTTGCACTACCTACTAACTATACAGCATGCCCATATGTATTCATTATTGCTCATTATCGTGACGGGTGCCAATAATTCTGAAGTTGACAAAAGTGTTATTGTACGATTTTAGATGCAGGACAAACAGCCTGCTTTGAATACAGAGGACCCTTCAACCAGCCAGCCACCTCCTGTAATGCCGCCTCCAAAGCCTTTGAAGCGAGAGAAATCTAGCATGTACTCACCCACAGAAGACTCCTTCCAAGACACAGCCAACCTGGTCAAAGAGGACAGTGACATATAATTGTCCCTCATCTCGCTCTCTTTCTTACACACATACACAAATACAAGGGGAAAAAGACACACTCTGTCCCTCTTTGCACAGAATCTATTTTTATATGCAGACTGTGTACAAAAATTAAACTTAAGATTATTTTGAGAACAGTAGATAAGATGTTTTTATGACAGAGGATTAAAAAGTCTATGGAGACGACGCCTTCTGCAGTTTCTTATGCCAATTCATGTTCATGATTATTTTTTATTGTAATGTACTATATGTATATCTTTGCACTGATACTACTGATGGTAAAAAAAAAAAAAAATTATGAATATGTTGTACATTTGTAAATTTTTTAAAAGATTTTTTTGATGATATCTGATAGAATACTGTGCAGGATATTATGCTTTCTCTTATAGATAAACAAAGTGACAGGTGAACATGGTAGTGTGTAGATAATGCACACTGCACTGTGATTTATTACCAGGGCTTTGATGCTTCTTTGCATAGAAATTTGACTTAATATTTGCCAGTGGAATCAAAAACACACATCTCATCCTGCATATTTATATACCTCATCTGTGGACTGGCCAACACGGTGAAAAAGAGCCAATGTCTGTTGGGTCCATTGTTCACAATTTGTTCCTCAGCAGTATCTTTGTTCATATAAATATTACATCAACCTACATGAATATTACACAATCTTATCATTAATACATTTATGAACTGCTAAAGATGACTGGTCCTTATCCAAGTATACTTGACTTAATTACAGGTATGATTTTGTATTAAATCAAGATAACTGATGGTATTTCACTGCCCCTAGAAGTATCATCCTTAAAAGATCATTAAAATGGTCTGTTTTGTAATGTGACTTTCCATTATCTATTCATTGTTTTGTTATAGTAGGTGAATATTGAAATGTTCCAGTAGTATTTCGTGAGGATTCCTGTTATTTAGGAGAAAGGGACTGATATCAAAACAGACAGTAACACTATCATTAATGATTTATATTTAGCATTTTCAATGATATCTAATATCACACACTGTTTTCCAAAGTTTTAAATAAATGTAACTGTGACATTTGTGGTGTAGCATGTATTATGTAGGCTATACTCTTTGGTGTTGGCCAAAAACGTCATTAATGGCTAACCTAATAAAGATGTAAATTCTATATTAGTGAATGATTTTGTATATTAATGAAAGGAAAATGAACACATTTGAACTGGAAAAAAATTATCAAATGCTGCTGAGAAAAATGTTAATAAATGTATTGTTTTATAATGTATTTTGCCTAAAATGCTATTTTTGTCCTATGTATAATAAATACTTGTTCTAAATGGCAAATTTAAGAGCTAAACATCAGACCATACTGTATAGTTGTACAATAGGGCATATATTATACGGAGAAGTAGAAAAAGTAAAGCAAGTGCCTAGAGCAATTGGTCATAAGAAATGTCAGATGTTGTGTACACACACGCATATAGGCTGAAGTCAGCTAAAATGGGCCATCATGTAAAATGGTCCAGATAAGGGTGGAGCCTCATAGACTTTTAAGTTTTTACAGTCAATCACAATAACTGAACTTACATTGTTGCTACAACACTATTTGAAATATAACCATAGTTTTGATTGGTCTAAGGTTCTTAAAGTGGGTGTGGCAGAGTGTCATATGAAGCATGTCAGAGAAATTGTATGGTAAGGGAGCATAGCATAGTAAATTTCATTCACCACTAATAAGGGTGATCAAGGAATTATAAGTAAGCTTACCAATGAAGCAAAAGGTCTATGAACAATGTTTTGACAGACTGTTTCAAATAAAATGTTTAAATTTAAAAAGAAACTGATTTTTGTGAAAGAAAGTCATTTTAGGTAGTGGCCCATTTTAGTTTAACCAGCTAGCTAGAATGGGCCACAATTTTCTGCTAAAATGGGCTGCATACACACATATACTCTTACACAGAAATTACGGGTGAAAATTAGGTTCTTAGGAATACATATATATATATATATATATATATATATATATATATATATATATATATATATATATATATATATATATATATATATGCAGACAGTAGGCAGTAGGACAGGCAAAGAAAGGAAAAAGAGAGAGGTGTTGCAGACAGTATCGCAGGAGGACAGGCAAAGAAAGGAAAAAGAGAGGGGTGTTGCAGACAGTATCGCAGGAGGACAGGCAAAGAAAGGAAAAAGAGAGAGAAGAAGAGAGAAGATAAAGGGAAAGGAAGGAAGGTGTCAATACAACCAGTGGAGAAAGCCCAGAATGATGGGTGCCATTAATGAATACCAGGAGATAGCTGAGAGAGGGCAAACATTAAATGTTTGCTTTTTAACAAGGGCTTGGAACATTCCAAAGACGACTTTGCATATGCGCATTAGTGGCAAAGTTGCTGGCTCTGGCTATGCACCTGGGAGGAAGCAATACCTGCCAGTGGAATCTGAGAAAGAACTGGCCAGTCTTATCAAGCTCCTTTCCAAAAGAGGCTTCCCTCTTACCAAAAGAGATGTCCAGGGAATTGCACTTAATTATGCAAAGACCAATAATATCAAAGGCTTCTCTGAAGTAAAAGGCACTGCTGGGTATTACTGGTTTCGAAAATTTTTTAAACAGAATCCAGACCTAAGCATCAGGACATCAGAGGCACTTTCAGCAGCAAGAACAGCAGGGCTGAACCCTGGTGTGGTAGGAAAGTGGTTTCAATAGTATGAAGGCCTGCTGGAGGAACTTGCAATCAGAGATGTTCCATCACATCTTTGGAATTGTTATGTATTGGCCTGCAAGATCAGTTTTACTCTACCCATGTGGTTGAGGAGGTGGGTAAACCCTGTGTAGAGGTTACTGCTGGGGAGAAAGGAGAGCCCACGACAGTCCTTGCAGCATTCAATGCAGTGGGAACATTTAGGGTGTGCTGTTGTCAGTGCAACTTATGGCACCACGAGAGCTGTGGAGAAGATGTGCTTTCTATTAAATGAAATATATTTACAGTGTTGCTGCTATGGCACACTGAACACAATAGTGTCAATTTACTGTTAAAATTAAAATGATTTCAGTTGAAATTACCTGTGTTGTTATCTTTTTATATTGGCCCATTTTAACTGAACAGCTGGCCCAATTTTCCTGAACATTGTGTTGTGGCTCAAGAGAGTACCTGCCGATGCTCTAACTCTCATAATTAAAAAAAAATGATACTTTTTCACATTTTTAAAAGGAAATTATATTGAAGAGATCCATGCTAATTTATTTATTTATTTATTTATTTATTTATTTATTTATTTTAAATCATTCAACATCATGCATAGCTTATTTGATGGTATTACAAATCATTTACCAATAAGTGGCCCATTTTATCTGACTTCAGTCTACATATATTGATTGAAACGTTTCTCATAATCTGAAAGATCTTTTGTGTATGATTAAATGTTTGAAGTCGGTGTTGTAGACAAAATTATAATTGTGCCAACATATTCATTTCTTTCATTAGAAAACTAACATTTTATTTACATTATATATATATATATATATATATATATATATATATATATATATATATATATATATATATATATATATATAATTTTTCTAAAAACATTTATTTATTTATTTATTTATTTATTTTTCAAATGGATGACTTTAAATGGAGTGAAATATTCCGAAAAGCAGCCAAGTGTCCAGCATAGGTGGGAAAATGCCAAAAATACATTTCTGGAAATTATAGACAAAAACGGTGTCTACTTTGATGATGCTAAAATGCTAAATTATTTTGACTTATTTTGAATTTTATATCACAACATAAATCCCATAGTCCCAGTTTACATTTATAAAGATACTATTCCTATTCCTCTGGTTCTATAAGGCTTATTCTCTAAGCAGGGGTAAAAAAAAAAAAAAAAAAAAAAAAAAAAAAAAAAAAAGTTTGCCTAAATGCAGATTTATGGCTTGATGGTGTGAGCGCCGTGTGGTGGTCAAATTGTGGTCGTATCTCCACATTATCTTTCGCTGTGCTTGACTCGCGCTGGCACTTCCTCCCTACAGCCCCCCACATCATACACACCCCGTCCCGGACCGGAACATCTCCCTGCCCTCCCCAGCTCGCGCCGCTACGTCTCCACCATCCCGTCACACCGGCCCTGGTAAGTACAAGCACGGCTATTCTCACAGTTTGCGCAAACCATGCTGTGATTTGCCATTGAAAGTAGGCTGAACTATTATGTCAATAAACAAGTCATTCGAAAGTAATCAACAGGAAACGGTCAAACTGCACAAATAGCCGGTCTGTTTATTATTACAGTGGCTCTCGACCAGGGGCGTGGCCACATGGGCTTTGACACCCTGTTTACCTCCGACCTCAAATCACATCTCTGATGCATATCACACCATCTCTGATGCATATCACACCAGTGGTCATATCACACCTCTTGGTCGAGATTAGCTGTCCGACGAGCACCATCTGGTGGTCGTATTTTACACGGGTTGTGATTTTGAAGGGTACACAAACGGCACACATTCCAGAAATGACGGGTATTTATGCAATATAGCCAAAAGTATGTGGACACCTGGCCATCACACCTATATGAGTTTGTTGGACATCCCATTCCAATACCATGGGCATTAATTAGGAGCTGGCCACTCCACTCTTCCGTGAAGGCTTTCTACAAGATTTTGAAGTGTGTCTGTGGGAATTTGTTCCCAGTCACTCAAAAGAACATTTGTGAGGTCAGGCACTGATGTTGGATGAGAAGGTCTGGCCCGCAATCAAGGTTCCAATTCATCCCAAAGGTGTTCACTGGGGTTGAGGCCGTGAACAGAAAAGGGCTTTCCCCAAACTGGTGTTGTAATGCTGTAGCACTAACATTACGCTTGACTGGAACTAAGGGACCTAGACGCTCCTGACGCAAATTCCGGATATAGTTTTTAAATGTATAAAACTTTTATCCCTAATGAGCAAGCCAGAGGCAACTGTGGTAAGGAAAAACTCCCTGAAACATGAGGAAGAAACCTTGAGAGGAACCAGACTCAAAAGGGAACCCATCCTCATCTGGGTGACACTGGATAGTGCAATTATAAATAATTTCCCTTCTATAACTCTATACTATATAGTCAAAAAATGCAGTTGTGTAAACAGGAAATTTATAAGCAACTTATGAGTATGAGCATAAGAGTAATTCTGAATTCGTTATATTTTTAGCGTGAAGTATTTTGTGTTCAATGACTGACACTCAAGTGCAAAACTGTTTGTAGCAATTGCAGTCCTAAGGCTATCAAAGGAAGAGCATCCAAAGTCATCTTTATGGTTTCTATGTGGTACCATCCACAGTAATCTCATGGTGATCTTTAGGCTGTCCATATGGGACCATCCTTAGAAGTAGCAAGTGATTTTCTAAACAGAAGTAGGGCATCAGGGTGGATCAGACAGGTGCACATCACAGCTACAGGTTCTGCGGCTCAATCCTGACCTTACTGTTTATCAATCCATCCATCTTCATCTTTTATCCTCTTCAGGGTCACGGGGAAACCTGGAGACTATCCCAGGGAGCATAGGGCACAAGGCAGGGTACACCCTGGACAGGGTGCCAATCCATCACAAAGCACAATCACATACACATTCACACACCCATTCATACACTACGGACACTTTGGACATGCCAATCAGCCTACCATGCATGTCTTTGGACTGGGGGAGGAAACTGGAGTACCCGGAGGAAACCCCCGCAGCACGGGGAAAACACGCAAACTCCGCACACACAGGGCCACAGTGGGAATCGAACCCCCGACCCTGGAGGTCTGAGGCGAACACCGTGCGCCTGCTTACTGTTTATGTGGAGTTTTATTTGTTTTGTTTCTGTTCTTTTTTTTTAAATCTGGTTTCTCAATTTTCCTCCCAACTCCCTGGAACATACCAGTAGGTGAATTGGATGCTTTAAATTGCCCCTAGGTGTGATATTGTGTGTGCATGGTAAGCTCCAGATCCACTGCGACCCTGATCAGGATAAAACGGTGACTAAAGAATGAATAGAAGAAAATGTTCTTTATGAAGCCACTAGATGGTACACAAGGACTTTTTTTCCACATAGGATTGGGCTTTTCAAACAGATTATGTCTAAAGTGTGTGTGTGTGTGTGTGTGTGTGTGTGTGTGTGTGTGTGTGTGTGTGTGTGTGTGTGTGTTTTCATAAGACAACTTATGAATCATTTAATATTTTATGTCCATTTTCCAGGATTGTGATATGTACATTGCAGGGCATTCATCAGTGTAGGGAGTTTGATCTTTATGTGCCTAACGAGTAGCATCAAAAGGACTACATAATGATTCACATGAGTGTGTCATTCCGGCAGGACACATATAATTTCTTCATGACTTTAGAACGGTCTTGCAGTGTTTCCCACAGATATGAAATACAGACCATTCTAATGTCATGAAACATTGTAGTGTCCTGCTGGAATGACTCACTCATATGAATCATTATGTAATCATTGTAGTCCTTGTGACTATATACACACAGACTGAAGTGCAGGTGAGAACGGCAACCCAGGAATTCAAGAGACACTCCTGAAGAGTCCCTAGTGCACAGGCCTCCCTTGTCTAAACAGAGACTGGCCTACTGGGTACTGGATACCATCACCTTGGCCTATAGACCAACTATACACATGAAATCCCACTCTATGAGGAATATCTCCTCATAAGTGTTAAAGGCAGGTCCCTCCAGAAGTCTACACTATTGCTACCTGGGCATCAATGTGCACCTTCTGCAAGTTCCGCAATGTTACTGTCTTCCCAATGGCGTAAGTGTGGCAGTAATCTCTGAACATCTGTCCAGACAGTCTTAAGGTGGGATGGTTTCTTATGACATCAGATATCTATGTGATTCTCACCACCCCTGCTAGTTAGAAGGGGTGAAATAGAATGCTAGTTATATATATGCAACTAAATGGTTATATGAACAGCAGATAGTCGGCAGGGTTACAGTACCCATCAGTGTGAGCCAATGCCGACCCTGCAAGAACCTAGGGAGAAGATGCCAGGGAACGCCAGTCAAATGAGAATGCTATTATTTACAATACATCATCATATAGTCACATTACTGCATTTACACTGTAAGTTACTAGCTACAATCAAAGTCATAGAATAATTACCATCATTCTATTAACAGGGAAGAACAATTCTTACACATTCTTATGTCCAGTCAGTTTATGTTCTGGCTGCTCTGCCCCTCCAGCTCCATCTCTCTAACCTAACTATCCTAATTATTTATCACTAAAATGTATTTAGGATTATTGACATGCAATATTACAGTTAATTATGTTGTATATTTGAATGATTAATGTATTGTGATATTAGAAAAGAGATACAATCTCCGTACATGAACTATATGGCATATTAAATGAAAGCCTTAAGTTTGATGCTGTTTTTTAATAGCATGACAGTGATAAACGATGGCATGTAGGACAGAGGTGTGAGGATAGACAGCAGAGACATCATGTGCCATACAGCTCACCACTTTCATCAGATCTCCATCCAGCTTCTTCTCAATCTTCTCCATCAACATTATTTTCACTAAATAGGTGAGACATGCCGTATGAGACATATCGTGTTATTTCTGATAACCATTTTGTAATTTGTTAATAGGTTCCTATTTTTACTTTAGTACATTGTTTGATTTTTGTGTAGTTCATCTGATTATAGTTACATGGGAGGCTCGGAGGGGTTGGCGGAGGGGTATTTGGGGGCTCAGTACCCCCCCGTGTCAACAAGCTTCCCCCCTTTTGGCCCCCTAAATTTGGAACCAAACAATTGTGGGCGTAACGCGCAGTTTGTCAAGAGGAAATTACTCAAAGCGAGACCGCATGCAGAGACCGCGCACTTCAGAGAGAAGGAGCTTCACATGTTCATCAGAGCTGCACCAATAAAAGATACAGGTAACGAATATTTAATTTCAGCCATGTTCACGTAATGAGAAATAATATTCAACTGTCCAAATGCCAGCTGATGCTTATGTTAGACTTAGCAGCAGAAATTTCAGTCACGCTTATATAACTAAGTCATATTTAACTTTAATAGTGCGGTTCTGCCTACATTCACTGTTTGCCTTTTTAGTGGGTGATATGAAGCAGACGCGACTGTCCAGACGAAATATGGGAAGATTTTTTTAATCATTATGAAGGATTCATCAATCACTCAATGAATGAGATGCTAGAAGTCCAGAATTTAGATGTAAAGGAATAACCTGACCAACAGTGAACAGTAACTCTAATGTTGTGTCAGCTCATGATCTTCTGTCTTCTGTGTTAGTTCATATGTAATTTTGAGATGAATTTCACTACCAAATGAGCTCATACACAAAATAGACCATAATTTAAAGCTCAATAGGATTTGAAGGGAATGACTTACAGTCACAAAACTAACTGTATAGTATTCATGATGGTGTCAGCTATTACGCACACCTTTTAGATGTGTCAACATGTATAATCAATATTTAGAAGCATAATCTAAAACGTAAAATACACTCTAATCAAACAATATTCTAAGTGTGTACTGAGTTAAAAAAAGACCCTGTGTTTTTCTTTAAATCAGCATTTAGACATTTTGAAGAATCCTGTGTTTGTCTGCACAGAAACTGCTTTTGTAAGTGAACAATCTTGAGGCATGATAGCTACCAAGTGTTGAATTAGGACAGGAGAGGAGGACAGGGTCAGTATGGTGAAATTTATGATGAGCAAATCAAGATATACTTGTATCACCTTAATTGCAGAGCTGATTAATAACTGATAATGATGATAACCAACAAATGAGCAGGTTTTCACTGACTGTGCAGGCATTGACCCAGAGGTATTTGTCAGCATGCCAGCCTATAAAACACAGAAACAGATTTTTATTTTTTTTAATCACAGATATTAATCTTTAATTCATTGTTTAAAACATTTCTGATATCCCCATCGATAGCAGGGCAAAAATCACAATCATGTATCTTGTGTAGCATTGCAATGGATACCATTATAGGTCTGTGAATAATCATTCACCATGAGTACATTTACTAATAGAATATATACTGTAATATTGCATTGTTATTCTTTTGATTCTTGTTATTCTGTAGACTAATCCTACAGCACAGATCATACATTTGTAATATGTTCCTATGGGATTAGCTATTAATTTGACCTTCCTTTTAATCATTGTTATTAAAGTGGGGCATCATAAAATGAGTTCAGTGACCTAAAGGCCATTAGTTTAGGTCATTGCTGAATGGGAATACTGTATTTATGTGGTTGTAAGATAGAATGCATTATTACATAATTTAATTAATGTTATGAAACGGGACTGGAGGCGGATGCAGGTGCAGGTCGAAGTCTTTATTAAACACCTAACTCAGAACCAAAGAAAACGCGGTCTTCACCGGACAACGAGAAACTGGAATCGAGGCATGGAAACAAACGATACCAATTTCATCACTTATCCAAGTGCTCAGTAACCGAGGGGTTTAAATAGAAAACATAATCAAACCAAAACATGAACACCTAAAATTTTTTTCTTTTTCTATGTTTACAGTACTACATTATACAAGCTAAACTAATGCTTTTCATAAGAACCTCAGGGCAATGTCCATCTAAAACTCAGTTCTTCACTGACACCACAACCTTGAGGGGTGTGATCTTATCTATAGCTTGACAAGAAATAACCTCTGTCACTCTAATGGTGGGGCAGATAGTCAAGGAGCTTTGTACAAGGTACTGATTGCACAAATCAGTCTTGAGGAGTAATCACTGACAGTGACCACAGTCTTTACAGACACTGCTGAGAACCTCAGAGGAAAAGCAAAACCAGGTGAATATTTATCTATCTTTTCACACATGAATATAATAGATTAGTATAGTATTAGTATAGTATTGCTCCTGGTGTCTTGAATCAACCAATATACCCCTTCGTTTTTAGGGCTTAGTTTGCTAAATAAGTGGGCGATGTTAATACAATAGAGAAGCATAGAAAGTCATTGATAATTTATTTGTTGTCCTCTTGGTAATGTTAATTACCATAGGCAGGTTTTCAAGAATGCTTTAAGTCATACTATTTTGTATGAGGTAATTTTCAATGTAATATATGTAATATTAATACATAAATTTACTGTAAGAGCATGAAACATAGATTAATTATCATGAAACAAAGTGAGTTTGTTGTTTGCTTGCAATATGTATAAATATGTAAACATGTATGATTCTTGGAATATGACAGCAAGTTTACTGCTGTTAAGCCATTTAAATGTTCTATGGTTCAACAAAGAATTGTTTTCTGTATTTATGAGCTTAGTGAACAAAAAAATTAAACAAATATGAATGTCTCCAAGACTAAATAATTTGGAGATTACTGTCAAATTTACAGGTGACTATGGAACATTTTAATTTCTGGTAAAGAAGGTAAAATATATTTGACAAACACAAAGAAAGCTCAGTAATTGTAACATTCAAAATCATCACATCATTTACGTTTCACTTTCATAAAGACTTTTTAAAGACTTTATCACATTTTAACAAAAAGTATTTAAAAAAAAATGCAATACTGACTAATGCCAGGTAGAACTCAGTGATAACAAATCCATTTTTATGGAATGCTGACCTCTAATGGCAAAACTTAGGATTGTACTGCATACATTTAAGACCTACACACTGTAATCTCTAAAATCTTTTCTAATAAAAAAATATATATATATATATATATATATATATATATATATATATATATATATATATATATATATATATATATATATATTCCGTTAGTAATTATACAGTCCAAACTTCGATTGACATACTTTTGTTACAGCTTTCAACTTGGGGTTGTGTGTAATGTATATTTTGTGTTTGGTGTTTCGTGTTAATGTCTCTGTCCAGCACTTTTGACACAAGAACATTTTTACATATTTAGCACGGATACACAAAAACAGACTTAACTGTATATATGATGCTGGTCCTTTCAGTAGGGATACTGATCAGACTAAATCACTGAACTAATGAAGAAAACTAATCTGAGCATCGATCATGAGCATATAGAAACATGTCATGATAAAGGTAAGGCTTACATTTCCAAAACTATATTTCTCTTTCAGTATTAGTATATAATAGTAATATAATATTAATGCATGTAATATCTTTTTCTTGATATACGGCAGCCACAGAAAGTAGGTGAGTATGAAGCTTTTACTATACATGATGTCAGTATGTACACTCTTAGAAAAAGTTTCTTTAAGAGTTCATTGGATAATTAAAGTTTTTCAGCTATTAGGAATCCTTTTTAATATGAAGAGATTTGTTGTATCGTTCTACATAGGACCATTAAGTGTTCCCCCAGAGTCAACCAAAGAACACTTAAGGATTCAGATGTTTGAGAGTGTACAGTGCCCTCCACTAATATTGACACCCTTGGTAAATATGAGCAAAGAAGACTGAAAAATTGTCTTTATTGTTTAACCTTTTGATATTTTGTTCAAAAAATTCACAAAATGCTTTGCTCTCATGGATATAAAACAATTGCAAACAACACAAGTTTATAAAAAAAAAACTTTGTTAAATATAGGTGTGCACAATTATTGGTACCCCTATGAATTCATATGAGAAAAATATATTTTAAGTATATTCCCATTGATATTTTAAACAATTTTGACTAGTGACTAGGTGACTAGAAACAGGAAATTGTTCAACCATGACTTCCTGATTCACAGGGGTATAAATATGAGGTAACACATAGGCCAAATTCCCTTAATCATTCATAACAATTGGTAAGACCAAGGAATATAGCTGTGACGTGCGGCAAAAGGTTGTTGAGCTTCACAAAATGGGAAGTGGCTATAAAAATAGGAAAAGCATTAAAAATGCCCATTTCCACCATCAGGGCAATAATTAAGAAATTCCAGTCAACTGTTATGAATCAACCTGGAATTGGATGTGTGTCTATATCGTCTCAACGCACTGTGAAGAGGATGGTTCGAGTGGCCAAAAAAAATCACAATTGCAGAGGTGGTTTTGGAGCACACAGAGAGTATGAATATGGAAAAGTACATCATACCCATGGTTAAACATGGTGGTGTCTCTTTAATCTATGGGAATGTTTTTCTGCCAGAGGACCTGGACAGTTTGTTAGGATACTTAATGGACTCTATCAAACACCAACAGATATTTGACTGCCTCTGTCAGAAAGCTTTAAAATGGGCTTAAAATTGGCAAAACATTAACACAAAAATTGTTTACTTACCACAAAATCAAGGTCCCGCCATGGCCATCCCAGTCCCATGACTTGAAACTCATAGAAAAGCTGTGAGGTGAACTGAAGAGGAGAGTCCACCAGTATGGACCTCGAAATTTGAAGGATCTGGGGAGATTCTGTATGGAGGAATGGTCTCAGATCCCTTGCCATGTATTCTAGAACCACATCAGGTGTTATAGGAGAAGACTCCAAGCTGTTATTTTGGCAAAGGTAGATAGAACAAACTATTGACTAAAAGGGTGCCAATAATTGTTGCACACCTATATTTACAAAGATATTTTTTTGATAAACTTGTGTTTTGTTTGCAGTTGTTTGACATCCAAGAGAGCGGAGTATTTTTGTGAATTTTTGTGAACAAAAGATCAAAAGGTTAAACAATAAAGAAAATTTTTCACAGCCTTCTTTGCTCATATTTACCAAGGGTGCCAATATTAGTGGAGGGCACTGTATATCTGACCAATGCAAGCAAAAATATTAATAGTTGTAATCTTCAATTTTCAAGAACTGGTGGTGACAAAAGAGGAGAGAAGGGCCTTGGTGTTGGCTTTTTCCAACTGTTTCGCTTTGCTACATGGCTAGATATTGTGATGATGGTAGTTGGAGGGTTGTGTGCACTTGTCCATGGTGCTGCCTCTCCTCTCATGCTGCTAGTCTACAGCAAGATGACTAACACCTTTGTAGCCTATGAGCTGGAGAGTCAGGAACTAGCTGATCCCAACAAAGTCTGCATCAATAACACTGTCACCTGGACTAATGGGACCCTAGTGGAGCAGGGAGATAATACCACTGTGCATTGTGGGTAAGTGGTGTATAGTGGGCTGCAGTTCTGTTTGAATCAAGCAAGCAAGTTGATGAATGACAAATTAATCAGATTATAAATAAACTGCTGTTTCTTTCTTTTATACAGTGTAGATATTGAGGCACAGATGACCATGTTTGCTTATTATTATGTTGGCATTGGAGTGGGTGTTCTAATTCTTAGTTATTTTCAGGTATAAAGGAAGCATTTATTATTATTATTATTATTATTATTATTATTATTATTATTATTATTATTATTATTATTGTTGTTGTTGTTGTTGTTGTTATTGTTGTTTGATAAATACCTTCAAGTATGGTACCTTTAAATCAACAGTATGCATCTTCTCCCTATTTCAGATTGCTCTGTGGGTCTCTGCAGCTGCAAAGCAAACACAGAGAATCCGAAAAATATACTTCAAGAATATCATGAGCATGGAAATTGGATGGTTTGACTGCAATTCTGTTGGAGAGATGAACACAAGAATATCTGAGTAATATAGATATTAAATTTTGTAAATGAAACATTTTAATCCAGTGAATGAACCAAAATATATGAATGGATAACAACTGAAATTTGCATTGCAAATTGTGTTGATTGGTTTCAAGACTGATTTAATGTCTGAAGGTTTTCAGTCATCCAACATAGGAGGAATTTCTCATAGTAGTCTTCGTGATTAGACATCTGAGAGGCTTTAGGGGGCAGGACCACAAAATTCAATAGATATAAGATCACCATTCCAGACAGTGAAGGGGAAAACTTTTGATGACATTGGTTTTTGGGAACTTTTGGAAAAACTTTTCCCCCATCCATTTTTCTCATTTTACTCCACAAGACAGAAGACATTCACAGCACTCACCAAAGACTCAAGTATTAAGTTCTTGCCTGCAGACAAGGGGGCATGGAGAGTTGGGCTAAACACATTGCACCCCTTGCTTGTATGCATGTCCTATTGTCTTCTTACATGACACAATATAGATTGTTTAACATGCAGAAAGTTTACAGGAATCCAACAAACACATATCAGTATCTGCTATTTGACTCCCACTATCCATATTAACAAGTTATTGGAGGACTTCAAAACCAGGCTAAAATGTGTTGACCAATTCTGTGTCCAGAGACCAGAGGTGCAAACATCTGATAAGAGTGTCAAAAGCTTATGGTTACATGAATTTAGATTTTGTAAACCCTGCAACAACATGTGCGTTGGAGAAACTGCACATAACATAAAAGAAGGCAAATACTTCAGGTCAGTTGCCCAACTTCACATAAATGTTAAGGGACACTATCTTAAGGACAAGCAGGTTAGCATTCTGGACAGAGGGGGGGGAAATGTAACAGCCATCTATGAACCGTGTACCTACCAACCTAATGGTTTTTGCCCAATTGAATCATGTTTTTTCATGATGTCCAATGTTTACACAGCACAGATTTCCCAGCATTCAACAGAACTGATGAGGCCTTATATAGGAGAGATGTCATGCCTTTATGAACTAAAGGCCTAGCCAGTCACCAAAACATTTTAATCACTTAACATGTAGATCCTAAAATATGTGCCTGTTGTCACCATATGTATAATGATTATCTCTGTGTATTTTGTTTCAGTGATATTAACAAAATCAACAATGCTATAGCAGATCAAGTGGCCATCTTTATTGAGAGGATTTCTACATTTATCTTTGGTTTTCTGGTGGGCTTTGTTGGAGGATGGAAGTTGACACTGGTGGTGATTGCAGTAAGCCCTCTGATTGGATTGGCAGCAGGACTCATGGCTGTAGTCAGTTATTATTCATTAAACACAGTCTACACACAGGATAATTTTGATTAGGTATTTCTTATCATTGTAACATTCATAAACTGTGATTGCAGGCAGTTGCAAGGCTGACAGGTCGTGAGTTGCAGGCCTATGCTAAAGCAGGATCTATAGCTGATGAAGTCCTCTCTGCCATCAGAACGGTTACAGCATTTGGAGGAGAGGACAAGGAGACTGAAAGGTGTGGTATCTCACTGTTTCAAATGACAAATTTCAAATGTTCAAATTTCAAATGATTAGCCTGTGCTAGTCTACGATCATCCCTAACTAATAAACCATTCATTGAGGCATATCAATAAGTATATCACAATGGTATGAGTAGTTTGTTTTATCTTCAGATATGACAAGAATCTCGAGGAGGCGCAGACATGGGGGGTGAAGAAAGGAACTATCATTGGTGTATTCCAGGGTTATCTGTGGTGCATCATCTTCCTTTGTTATGCTCTTGCCTTCTGGTATGGATCCAAACTTGTCATTGATACCAAAGAGCTCACACCTGGAACCCTCATCCAGGTATGAGCAATTCACAAAAATGTATTATGATGCCAAATCATAACTCGGAGAGAACATGCAAAATACCAGACAAACAGTAACCTGAATTCAGGATCAAACCGGGAACCATAGAGCTGTTGGCTGACACTGTACCACTGTGCCACTTTCATTAACTGCAATACTTTTTATGTAAAAACTTGGTAAATGGTGTGCATATATTGTATTATCAGGTGTTCTTTGGTGTGCTTATGGGAGCCATGAATCTGGGTCAAGCCTCTCCATGTCTAGAGGCCTTCGCTTCTGGTCGTGCTGCAGCCAAGAGCATCTTTGAAACCATTGACAGGGTAAAACACACAGTGACGCAATCGGCTAACTCATATTGACAAAAGGAACAAGTTACAATTTTATGGCTATATTGGATGATGACACTGCCAATCTTTCTGCTCACACAGGTCCCAAAAATAGATTGTTTCTCCGAAGAAGGGCACAAGTTAGAGAGTGTGAAAGGTGACATTGAATTCCACCATATTCATTTCAACTATCCCTCCAGACCTGAAGTAAAGGTTAGACATCTCAATTTTTGCCTTTTTTAACATTGCTTTCTCAGCTATTTAAAATGATCAGCTGATACATAAACTACAGTCTTTATATTACATTGCATTTTAATTGTTGTAGATTTTAGATGATTTACACTTACTGGTTAAAGCTGGGGAGACTACAGCATTTGTTGGACCTAGTGGATCTGGAAAAAGTACAGCCGTCCAACTTATTCAAAGATTTTATGACCCTCAACGAGGAATGGTAATTCACACCTGTTTAATGGATACTTTTATATGAGTGATTATTTCCATACGTATGTAACCAAGCTATGTGTTTGTGAGCTGAGCTGTCATCACACTTAGGTCACCCTAGATGGACATGACCTTAGGAGTCTGAATATCCAGTGGCTGCGTTCACTGATAGGCATTGTAGAACAGGAACCGGTTCTCTTTGCCACAACCATTGCAGAGAACATCCGCTATGGCCGACCAGGGGTCAGCAGAGAAGAGGTTATACAGGCTTCTAAAGAGGCCAATGCTTATAACTTTATCATGGACCTGCCACAGGTACATGACCAATCACACATGACAACATCCAAATTAGTAGTATAGCAGTTTATGTGCAAAGGAACAAATAGATAGTGAGATAATGGCTAGATAAGACTGTTCAATGGACATTTCTCTGATACTTTTATCTTACATTATTAAGCTAAAACAAAAATGGCAGTCTTTGATTTTTTTGTAAACTTATTGCAAACTGTCACAGTTTTCAATGTGTAGATTGAAACTACAATTAAAACTTCTTTAGTACAGTAATAAATTATTTGTTATAAAATAGATTTAATTCTGATTTGTAAGGAAATAGGGTAGATGGCACTTTTTCATGACATGCCGATTTCATGACAGAATTTTGATACACTGGTTGGAGAGGGTGGCGGTCAGATGAGTGGTGGGCAGAAGCAGAGGATTGCAATCGCTCGAGCACTGGTCAGAAACCCCAAAATCCTTCTGCTGGACATGGCCACCTCAGCCCTGGACAATGAGAGTGAAGCTGTAGTGCAGGAGGCACTGGACAAGGTGACAACACATTTTCACTGGTATCTATGGTTTAGTCAGTTCATTTGTTGCAAAGGAATATTGAATTGATATTGATACATTTTTTTGTCAGGCCCGCATAGGCAGAACCACCATCACTATTGCTCATCGTCTGTCTACAATCCGTAATGCTGATGTGATTGTGGGTTTTGAACATGGCCGTGCTGTGGAGAGGGGCACACACAAACAATTAATGAGCAGACAGGGAGTCTATTTTACTCTTGTTACACTCCAGGAGCAAAGAAGCATGAATCCCCAAACAGACAAAAGTGAGTAGATCATATACGTGATTCCTGGAATGTGATGTATTGCTTTTGTTGTCGATGGCATAAGTCCTGTTGGTTCTCTTGATCATCCATTTAGCATCTGAAGCCAGCAATCTTGAGGATGATAGAATTGAGCAGATAACAAGTTTCAGTAGAGGAAGCTATGGGTCAAGTTTAAGGTACAAAACAATCAAACATAATCTTTTCTCAGAATTTTAGATGGCAAAAATATTTGTTCAATGTAGTAGATTGTATTTAATTCTGAAAATAATCCAAATGTCTGCAGGCGATCCTTGCGAATCAGGTCACAGTCCCAAATGTCAAACCACTTCATTGATGCTATATCTGGAGAAATTAAGTTTGATTCTGAGAGCCTTGAAATTAAGGCACTGAGAGAAGCAAAGGTGTATATAATGAAAACTATAAAGAAATAAATTTGTCAAGAACTCTGCATTTTGACATGATCAATACATTATTATTATTATTATTATTATTATTATTATTATTATTATTATTATAGAAAATTGATGACGTAGAAGAGCTGACTGAATCAGCACCAGTGGCTCGAATTCTGAAGTACAACCAGCCTGAATGGCTGTACTTGTTGACCGGCTCTTTAGCAGCAGGTATAAATGGATCCTTCAATCCTATATACGCCCTCTTATTCAGCCAGATTATAGGGGTAAGAGACCATTTAAATGCTTGGAAAGAACATTTTGAGTTTGTTGTAAACTTTTCATTCATGTTAATGAAGTAAATGGTAATACCACTAATATTTATGCAGACATTTGCTATCAGAGACCTGGATGAACAAAGAGAGCAAATTGATGGAATCTGTGTTCTCTTTGTCTCTGTGGGAGTTATGAGTTTCTTCTCACAGTTCCTGCAAGTATGGTTCTTCTGTCTTTATTATTTATGTACATATTATTAATTATGTACACATTTATTGAGTCGTCTGCTTTAAAAAATATCCAGTATATGTCAAATGTATAAAAATAAAAATAAATATATAAGATATTATGTCTGGTCATTTGAGAATCATATAATATTTGTTTTACAGTATTATATCATAAATTAAATCTACTTTTCTAATGGAAAGTGTGTGTATATTTTGCAGGGGTTTGCCTTTGCTAAGTCTGGTGAGCTACTGACTCGGAGGCTAAGGAAGATTGGTTTCCAGGCAATGCTCAGACAGGAAATCGGATGGTTTGATGATCCGAACAACAGCCCTGGAGCTCTTACCACTAGACTCGCTACTGATGCATCCATGGTGCAAGGGGTTAGTATGCCTTCAAAATATCTAGCAATTGATTTAGTTGTGTAAAGCCTGGGTTAGGTTAGCTAGACCTGCTTTGTGCATAATGCAATAACATTTTTTGCAGTGCAACAGAGTCCCACTGGTAACATCCCTTTTTAATAGTAGTGAAGTAATGTGTGGTCACAAATTATGATTTCCAAGACTTATTAATCATTCTCATGCCTTACTAAGTTATGGCCACACATACGGATCCTATTCCCACATATTAATGAGTTGGGGCCATAAATGATTTTTTTTTAAAGAAGGGATGTCACCAGATTGGGGCATTCAATGTACTGTAGGTTACACATAATACAAAAAAAATGAATGAATTACAATATGGAGTTTGTTTATGCACCTATGGTACATCCAGACAGTAAGGCATTACAATAATCTAACCTAGAGGTGATGAAAGCATGAACAAATTTTTCTGCATTGTGTTGTGACATTATATTTCTTATATTAACCATATTTCTGAGGTGAAAGAAGGCTATCCTTGTAATGTTTTCTACATGAGTGTCAAATGAAAGACTGGGGTCAATAATCACAACAAGGTCTTTTACTGCTGCACATTATGCAACAGAAAGGCCATCCATAGTTACTATGTAATCAGAAAGCTTAGTTCTAAGTACATGTTGTCCTAGTACAAATACTGTATGTCTGTCTTGTCAGAATTAAGTAAAAAGAAGTTAATAAGTATCCGGTGTCAAATGTCCTTTACACATTCCTCAACTTTATAAGCTGGAATCTGTCACCTGGCTTTGCTGAAACATACAACTGTGTATCATCAACATAAAAGTAGAAGCTAATTCCATGTTTACAAATAATTTTACCCAGAGGCAGCATGGGGTATTTACTTCAGTTTGCATAAAGAAGTCACCAGTTACATCTACGAACTGATAGTGATTAGTCAAATGAGACCTGAGCCAGGAGAGGGCTGTTTCCTTTAAGCCAGCAACGTTTTCCAGGCGTAATATTTTCTACATGAGCGTCAAATGAAAGACTGGGGTCAATAATCACACCAAGGTCTTTTACTGCTGAACATTATGTTACAGAAAGGCCATCCAGAGTTACAATGTAATCAGAAAGCTTACTTGTAGCTGCATGTGGTCCTAGTAGAAGTACTGTACTCCTGTCTTGTCAGAATTAAGTAAAAGGAAGTTAATATGTATCCGGTGTCTAATGTCTTTTACACATTCCTCAACTTTGTTGTGGCCATGAATTATTTTTTATTAAGAAGGGATGTCACCAGTATGGGGCATACAATGTACTGTAGGTTACACGGAATACAAAAAAATAATGTAAATAATTACAATATCCTATCTGTTTCAGGCTACTGGCTCTCAGATCGGCATGATTGTGAACTCTCTGACAAACATTGGAGCCTCTTTAGTCATTGCATACTATTTTAGCTGGAAGCTAAGTTTGGTAGTGACATGCTTCCTCCCTCTTATTGGCCTCTCTGGAGTCATCCAAGTTAAAATGCTGACTGGCTTTGCTAATGAGGACAAGAAAGCAATGGAGGTGGCAGGACAGGTAAAGTAGCAATAATGTGTAGTACTGTCCTTAAGCATTTAGCCTTAACAAGAGGGTGCAGAGCTTCATCAGGTTCACCCATTACTGTTAAAAATCTAAAATACAAAATAGTTTTGATTTGTTTCACAGTTTTCTTGGTCACTGCACAAACCCATATGTCTTTTTTCATAGTATAAATGTCTTTATTAAATTCCCCACACTGGGGAATAAAGTTTTATCTTATGTTATCTTATCTTATCTTAGCTTTATT
Organism: Ictalurus punctatus; assembly: GCF_001660625.3. Classification (NCBI taxonomy): domain Eukaryota; kingdom Metazoa; phylum Chordata; class Actinopteri; order Siluriformes; family Ictaluridae; genus Ictalurus; species Ictalurus punctatus. The sequence goes on from NC_030421.2 coordinate 28,389,871, forward strand.
TCTATTCTAGAATAGTAAAATAAATAAATAAATAAATAAAAATTAAGAAAATGATTCAGGCATGTTACAATTCTTTGACTAACAGTATATAGTAACTGTGGGTCTATCTGATACCACAGGTGTCCAGTGAAGCTATGGCCAACATCAGGACAGTTGCAGGCCTATCTAAAGAGAAACAGTTTGTGGCTTTGTATGAGCAGCAGCTGGATGCACCCTACAAAGCAGCCAAGAAGAAGGCTAACATCTATGCCATCTGCTTTGCTTTTGCCCAATGTATTATCTTCATGGCATATGCAGCCTCATTTAGATATGGTGGCTATTTGGTTAATTTTGAAGGCCTGCACTATGTGGTCGTTTTCAGGTGAGTTCTAATAAATATTAATGATGTACACTATAGCTTTTTTATAGTGCTACTGTTATTGTAACTTAAGTAGCTGGTATAGGTTAAATGCACTTAATATTGTAATTAAAATAATCAAAGCCATAAAATATGTATGATCAATGATGTGTTTTATCTCCTAGAGTAATCACTGCCCTTATAACCAGTGGCACAGCTCTTGGAAGAGCTTCATCTTTCACGCCAGACTATGCCAAAGCCAAAATTGCTGCTGCCCAGTTCTTCAAATTACTTGACAGAGTCCCTAAAATCAGCAGTAGTCAGGAGGGAAGAAGATGGGTAAGAAATTAAGAGATGCTATATATTTCTATATAGATACAGTATATCTTCTTTATATACTTTGTGTGTTTCTAGGTTAATAACAAATTGAGATTTTTTTTTCCAATTTATATATCCAAATATAAAATACTGTATTTGCCTTTGGATCTACAGCACATGAATGCCTATACTAGAGGCATAGCATTAATGTTGGTCCCTCCATTGCTGATATAATAACCTCCACTCTTCTGGGAAGGCTTTCCAAATTTTAGAGTGTGGCTGTGGGGATTTGTCCATTCAGCCGCTAAAACATTATTGAGTTCAGGCACTGATGTCCAGAAAGGAGGCCTAGAGTGCAGTCTGCATTACAATTCATCTCAAAGGTCCGGGCTCTGTACAGGCTACTTGAATGCTTCAGAATGAGTCAAAAGTGGAACTGTTTGGAAGACAGGAGTTATATCTGACGTAAGCCAAACACAGAATTCCACAAAAAGACCGTCATACCTACAGTCAAGCATGGTGGTGGAAGTGTGATGGTGTGGGGATGCTTTGCTGATTCAGGGCCTGGGCAGCTTGCAATAATTGAGGGAAACATGTATACTGCTCTCTACCAGAAAATCCTAAAGGAGAATGTCCGGTCTTCAGTATTATGCAGCAAGACAATGGTCCAAAGTGTAGGAGTAAATCCACTTCTGAATGGCTCAAAAAAAGCTAAATGAAAGTTTTGCAGTGGCCTGGTTAAAGTCCTGACTTGAACCAATTGAGATGTTGTGGCAGGACTTTAAACGGGCAGTTCATGCTCGAAAACCCTCCAGTGTGGCTGAACTAAAGCAGTTCTGCAAAGAAAAGTGTGCCAAAATTCCACCACAGTGCTGTGAAAGACTGGGGGGGGTCAGCATCCAAACATCCCAGTTCATCACAACATTCTATGCCTGTGATCCCTCTAAATCTGCTCCTTTACCTAAGAAAAAATCTGTTTACAAAAAGCTTGACTAAACAAATATGTTTTCAGTGATACTGAGACACTAAGACTGTGTCTGGGTCCTGAACAGTAGTTGGAAGGCTGTTCCATAACTGTGGGGCTTTGTAAGAGAAAGCTCTTCCGTCTGCTGTAGCCTTCACTATTCAAGATACCAACAAATACCCTGCACCTTTTGATCGATGTAGGCATGGCGGATCATAAAAGACAAAGTTCGCTTAGGTACTGTGATGTGAGACTGTTTAGTGCATTATAGGTCAATAGTAGTATTTTATAATCAGTGGAAAATTTTAGTGGGAGCCAATGCAGTGTGGATAAGATGGGGGCCAGGAGAGGCTGTTTCCTTAAAGCCAGCAACGTTTTCTAATCTACCAAGGAGAATAGTATGATCAGTGGTATCAAAAGCTGCACTAAGGTGAAGCAACACAAGCGAAGAGACAACCCTGATCAGAGGCCAGTAGTAAGTAATTTACCACTTTAACCAGTGCTGTCTTTGTGCTATGATGAGGCCTAAATCCTGACTGATACATTTCATGAATATTATTCCTATGTAGGTACAAGCATAGCTGCCATGTTACAGTCTTGTCTAAGATCTTAGAGATAAAGGGGAGATTTGATATTGGCCTATAGCTGGATAATTGACAGGGGTCAAGGTCAGGTTGTTTAATCAGGGGTTTGATAAATGCTAGTTTAAATAATTTAGGTACATCGGCAGTGCTAAGAGAAGAGTTGATTATTTTTAGAAGGGGTTTGATTACTTCTGGAATAATCTGTTTGATTAATTAAATCTCTCGAAGGGGAGTAAAACATCTCATCGTTGATCGGATACTGCTATATTATTATGTCTGAATTATTTGTCTAATATTTTCAATTTTGCCAATGAAAAAATTCATGACAGCATCGCTGCTATTTAATAATTATGTGCATGTTTCTCCTGTGGTTTTATTCCTAGCTAATTTTGCTACGGTATTAAATAGTAATCTAGCATTATTTTTGTTATCTTCAATAAGGGTGGAGAGTAAGACTGATCTAGCAGTACTAAGAGATTTTCTATAGTTCAGGAGGCTCTCCTTCCATGCTGTTTGAAATATTAAATATATATCCACATTTATTCTGTAGCATGCATTTTTACACAAATTCCATAATTCCAAGGTATCTAAATATTTGTGCGCTGCCATTGAAATTGTAGTCAAGCCAAGCAGAACTTTGTCATCACAGCCATATATACAGTAGTGTGCAGTACATAATATTTCTCCTGGATTCAAGGTGCAAGATGCATATATGACATACACAGTACTGATAGGACATAAATAAAATGCATTTGGAATAGGAAGCATGCAGGGTGGGTATGGGAAACAGTTGTGTTCATAAAAGACAGGCAGCAGAGCATAAATAGAGCAATCACAAAAAGAGCATTTAACATGACAATAGGACATTAGAGTAAATACAAGGTCCAAAGCTATATAGTAACAGCATGTCGGCAAATGTTGGCAATGGACATTTTTACTGGAAGGCAGAAATCAATAGACTAAATTAAGAATAAATGCAATGTAAGCTTAAATATATTTTTTGATTAAATGATGCCACTATTTTTGTTCTTCTACCATAATGACATTGCATCAGTTATGGTGCACAATTTGTTCTGTTTATATGGATTTTTATGCCTTGCTTTCTATTTTTATCAGTTATTTCATCTTTTGTTCCCAGTCACATCAAGCCATTTTGTAATATATAAATCAATGTCCTCTCCTTGTCTGTTGCAGAATAACTTTAAGGGTAGGATTGAGTTCAAAAACTGTAGGTTTACCTATCCAAGCCGGCCTAACATCCAGGTGCTGAGGGGACTGGAGGTGGAAGTGAGCCCCGGCCAGACTCTTGCATTTGTGGGCAGTAGCGGTTGTGGCAAGAGCACAAGCGTTCAACTACTGGAAAGATTTTATGACCCAGACCAGGGCCAAGTGGTGAGAATCCACAGTCTTACTGCTCAGCAAGACCTACATACACCTAGTTCTACTTTTGTATAGAATATTCATTTTTGGCAGTCCAGGACTTGGCTTGAAATATTTCAGCATTTTTTAGAGGTTGTTGAGGTAGTCAAAACAATATCTGAATAGTTAATTGACAATTATGCATATTTCCTTACTCTGACAGCTGATAGACGGACACCCATCCCATGAAATTAATGTACCATTCCTGAGGTCTCAGATTGGAATTGTATCTCAGGAGCCTGTGCTTTTTGACTGCACAATAGCAGAAAACATCCAGTATGGAGCTAACTCACAGTCCGTCACCATGGAGGAGGTCATAGAGGCTTCGAAGAAGGCTTATCTGCATGATTTTGTGATGAGTCTACCTGATGTGAGTACAATAAAAATCATCTTCTAATTACATTCATAAAAGCACATGGTAATTTAAACATCTATTAATAATTAAACAACAACAAAGGCTCTGCTACAAATGCAGTGACTTAAACAGTGAGGAGAAACTGGTGGAAATTTTGAAACCTGAATAACAGACTGAAGTTTTAATGGCTCTGTGTTGAACAGTAGATTAAGTAATGACATTGTACTGAACAAAATGATACCCTCTTGTCTTTGCTGTGGTTGGTTCACAGAGATATGAGACTCAGGTTGGAGCACATGGTTCTCAGCTGTCTAGAGGGCAGAAGCAGCGTATTGCGATTGCTCGCGCCATTATCAGAAACCCAAAAATCCTTCTGCTGGATGAGGCTACCTCTGCCCTAGACACAGAAAGTGAGAAGGTATCAAGAGCATATCCAAATTAATTGCATGGCTTATTGTTTTGTTTGTTTGCTTGCTTGCTTTATCTATTGTACATTAATTATTTAATGAAGATAAAACATATCACCAGAACACAAGTGAGTATTTAACTCTCTCTAACACAGTTAACACTTAATACTTTCTCTTTCTGCAGACAGTTCAGGCAGCGTTGGATGAAGCTCGATGTGGCCGCACCTGCATTGTCATTGCGCACAGACTCTCCACCATTCAAAATGCTGATATCATTGCAGTGATGTCTCAAGGTGTTGTTATTGAGAAAGGCACACATGAAGAGCTTATGACTAAGAAAGGGGCCTATCACAAGCTGGTTACTACAGGTGCACCCATAAGTTAAAAACAATATTGTAGAATGATGTAGTAGACCTTTACCTTAATTTACTAGTGTATCAACAGGATGTACACTGATCTGGAGGAACTGTCCTTTCAGTTCAGTACAGTACACTGTATTTGTCCAGTATTATATTATAGGCAGCGTATGGATTATATTACATCACTGGCAGATCTCTATTTCTCTTGATTACCCCCAGTGGTAATAATGTACTCTGTTATTTTTATATGATTATTATTGTTTCTTTTTTCTGATAATCTAAATCAGGGGTGTCAGACGTACGGCCGGGATGAATTTTGAAAGTGAAAAAATGCATAAAAGACACGAACTTGAAATTTTTAATAAAATGCTATTCCTAAATTATGCGCTAGGGGCGCACTGTTTTAGTCAGAGTAGAAGACGCGGCACACTCTGGGACTCAGACCAAATAGCAGATGGCAGCAATGCGCCTTCTGCTGTTTGTTATTATGGTGTAGTCTACCCTATTTTCTACTCGTCCCCACACCCTCATTAGCAAAACTGTCTGTCAAAAAGGAGAAAAGTGGATACAGAGTGTAGAGTTTTCCAAGAAAAATGGACCGCTTCCTATTTATTCACAGAGATGAATGGGTAAAAGTTAAAAAAAAAAAATTTGCAATTTAATTTTAGTCAACAGCTTCGATACAAAAGAGTTTGGTTTAATGGAATCCTACTGTTCATGCAATGCCATAAATAAAGTGTAATACTATATTTAAAGTGCAGTACTATATTTTTCAGTTCCAAATACCTGTGAAGTTTTTTGTATTTGTACAAACACTGTGACCAGTTGTAATGCACACATGTAAATGATAATCAGAAGCAAATTGCACATGTTTGTCTTAAGAAATCTGAGGTTGTTCATGATATATTTTGTAAAAGGATATTTAATTAAATATGAAGATTTTCCTAATGTACTTCTTTGCATGAAAACAAAGGGAAAAACATGGACTTATTGTTATTTATAGTTAATTATGCTATGATTTTACTGGCCTGGCTCACTTGACATCTAATTAGGCTGTATGTGGCCCCTGAACTAAAATGAGTTTGACACCCCTGATTTAATTGAGGAATCCTGTTTGAGTTGTGACATAATGTAGTCAAACAAGGACTTTTTTTTTTTTTTTTTTTTTTACCATAAACATGTAAAGAAAAAAGAGAAAACCTGGTCTTTGTATTACTATTTTGACATGATGATATGTTGGATAATGGATGTTAATTCCTAAACTGTTGACCAGGTGCTTTAAAAAGAAAAAGAAAAAAAAGGGGTTTGAACTGTGAATAAAGCAGTGTATAGATAATCTAGTTAAAAATCAGGCACAATCTATTTGGTGCATCACAGAGTAAGGTATTGATTTGCAGAACGTAAACAATATAGCTAGCAAACAATTATTGAAAAGACAGAGTGGTGGAGCATTACGGAAGGTAGTTGTAAAGGAAGGAAAGGAAGGATTGAATGTTGAGAGGGGAAAACAGTAAGCAGTAGGTAAAGTAAGGCTTCAAACTTCATAACTGTGTTTTTGCTCAGTTTTCAAACTTGAAGCATTGTTACACTGCCAAGTGACCATGACGTTGTTTATTGCAAAATCCTAAAAGCTCTCTTCAATACTGTTTATGGTGTAACTTAATTGAGTGTTTTCTGACAGCTCAATATCCCATTATCCAATTGCTCTGTTCTCGATTATGTCCTGTTAGACATTTGTATGTGATGTTTATTTGTTTGTAATTTATCTGTTTACTGTTATCGGACGCTGTAAAGCAGCCTTGAATTTGAGAAATGTGCTATATAAATGAAACTTGCTATATAAATAAAAGTATTCTTAACATTACTTTAAACCATTTCCACATTCCTGACAATGTTCATACACGCAATACAGCCTACAATTTTGGTATTACAAAAGGTTATATGGTACTTAATTGCTTCCTGAAGTTTTAAACAGAGTAGCTAAAGGATCTTGAGGAAAGCAACAATGAGCCCAAAGATTACACTTGTATGTTTTTTTTTCTTTTTTTTAACCCCCCCCCCCCCCCCCCCCCCCCACACACACACACACACACACGTACACAAAACACACAACACATTAATAACCGAATTTACACAAATGAACCACTTCAAAGGTTTACATATGCTTGATTCTTAATACTTTGTGTTGTTACCTGGATGATCAACAAATGTTGAGTCCCTTGTTTTCAGTTATAATTGTGTTTTGTGGACTATATGTATCTGTTATGTGAAATAGCTTATTCAAAATAGCTATTTTTATGATCTCTCTTTTTAGAAAGAAATTACTAACATTTTGCAGATTCTGCAAGGGCTATGTAAATTTAAGAGCACAACTGTGTGTACATATATGTAAAACCTGGACCCTATCACAGGGAGCATTGGGCACAAGGCGGGGTACACCTTGGATACCAATTCATACACTATGGACACTTTGGACATGCCAATCAGCCTACCATGCATGTCTTTGGACTGGAGGAGGAAACCGTTGTACCTAGAGAAAACCCCCGCGGCACGGGGAGAACATGCAAATTCCACACACAGGGCAGTGGCGGGATTTGAACACCCAACCCTGGAGGTGTCAGGCAAATGTGCCAACCACTAAGCCACCATGCGCCCTCTATATAGATATTTTACACACGCACACACACATGCACACTTGCTGAAATGCTGTAGCGCAAAGATGCCTTCAAAATAATGAAAATAAAAAAAATATATTGTAAGGAGCAGCAAACAGTAGTAAATGAAGCAGTCAATGAAAATAAAAATAGTAGTCTCTGGTATAATTTGTGCAGTTTTATAAGGAAATGAGCTGTATGTATTATTGAGCATCTTGCAGAAGCAGCCATGGTTCTTCTGGAGATTTTGACTGTCGCACTTGTTTATTTTTGAAGCAAAATCCAGCAGCCTTCCTTTTGTGTTTTTGTCTGAAAAGTGGTCTTTAACGTAATATGCTGCTTGACAGACCAACATTTTTCTGTAACATTTAATTTTGTGTTAGAAAACTAACGTTTGGAAATCTAAAGTGCTTTTTGTACTGACTTGATAATGTAGAAGTCATATATATATATATATATATATATATATATATATATATATATATATATATATATATATATATATATATATATATATATATATGTGTGTGTGTGTGTGTGTGCGTGCACAGACAATTGATCCAAGAAATAAACTGTTGAGGATCAATGAAAATTCCGGATAACATTTTTTTACTTATCATAAAAGACAGTTTTCTGGATTTTATTTCAAACTGAATTTAAATATATTAAATGTATTCATTTATTTACTATATTCCAGACAAAATAATATATAATTGGTGGTTCTAAACATCCTCGATATTATAATTTCCCAACATTTCCTATTTAACAGTTCATAATTCTATAAAATCATACCATGAAACAGAATTACAAATATGTCTAAGAAAACTAAATTGTGATTAAACATCCATACATACACTTTTCTATTTCTAATATTAGACAACATGGACACTGCTAGAGTCAAGTGAAAATATTTTGAATATAGTTGAATTAACTTAACTCTCATGATTTCTCATTGACTCTTGACATAGTCAACTGTAAGAAAGATATAAGAAAGGCACTGTCACGGTTTCATTTAGATAAGAAAACACCAATTCGAAGGCACTTTTGCCATACTTCATACCCACGATGACGAAATATTGTCTGGCCAACACACAAGTTAATGGTTGTTCCAAAAGAATATAAAGAGACTACAATGCAACCAATATAGCCATAAAAATCAATATTTTGTCCATAAACCAGATTAAACAATTCTTTCACTATCATCCAGATTAAACAAAGGAAGAAAAGGAAAGTCTGAATCATGCCTGTGATTGTCACTCTCATCTGTCTCTGGCGACGAGGAGATGAAAAGGAGCTGCTGTTTCCCTCCATGCTCTTCATGTGTTTCCGCAGATAAAGGATCATAGTACAGCTTGATATCAACATCACCCAAAGGCAGATCGATAAGTAACTAAATCTTAAGCACATGTCTACCAGCATGAAATCATACAAGGTGTCAAGTTTTGCCTGTGTACCATTCCATTGTGCTGTGTAGATGGCACCATTAAAAACTTGATAAAAAAGTGCACTCTTTGCAATATTTTCAGAGAATCCAAACAGTAAAAAAAATTTCTCTGCTATCATAGATGAGTATATGAAGAATCGGATGTTTCTCTTCAAATAGATGAAGACAGAGTGCTGAGCAGGAACAATCTGGCAGTAGTAGAACACATTCAGCCAAAGAGATGAGGTTACACTTGTCCTCATAGCAAAGAAGAGTATTTCTGCTATAACATCATAAACTATTACACTTGATGAATAGAAATCAATAATGCTGAACAGAAAAATACAGATTTGAAGAGTAATGTTGCACCCAACAAGTGTTCCCAGCAAAACATTAAGAGGTTGTTTCAGATGCTCTGTCCCTTGCTGTTGAAAGAACATACAGAAGACTAAAAAAATATTTACAAGAACGGTAACAGTGGAGACAGGAATATACAGCTGAACAAGACTGAAAGAAGCCATCAAGGTAGTTGCTAAAATATCTGAGCATCAAACAGAGCAGATTTGCTTGTCTTGTTTTTCTAAATTACAATGGGTAGATGTCTTTTAGGCTCTCTGCAGTTCAGAAGACCCACCATCAGATAAACATTATTAATAAACAAGTACAGTTCACCTCTTTTTAAATCTCTTCTCTGGATGCAGTGGTAACGTGTGAAATTGAATGATTACATAATGTAGCTCGTGTCTCTGAGCTATGAAAACAACTAATGTATCAGTTTCCCTACATGTGTATTTACAATGCAAATAACTGGAAGACACAATGGCAATTATAGTTTATTTTCCGTGTCATGGTTTACCACAGTTTAAACAGAACATAATAATTTCATTCTGTTTAGTCGCCTTGACATCTGTTGTGATGAAGTGCTTTGAAAGACTGGTCAGAGACTTCATCACCTCTTCACTGCTTGACACTACAGTTTGCATACCACCCAAATCGCTCCACGGATGATGCCATCACGGATCTCCTTCACACTTTTCTGTGCCTTCTGGACTCCAGAAACGGAAGTTATGTTAAAATGCTGTTTGTTGTCTACAACTCAGCATTTAACACTATATTTCCCTTGAAAGTCACTCCCAAGATGGAGGACTTGGGTCTGAGACTGTCTCTGTGCCAGTGGATCTCCAACTTCCTGGTGGACAGACGACAAGCAGTTAGGGTGGGCAAACATGTCTCACCCCCCTCACCCTCAGCATTGAAGCCCCAGAGGGATGTGTATTGAGTGCCCTGCTGTACTCCCTGTACACCTGTGACTTTGTGGCAACTTCCAAATCTTCCACCATTATTAAGTTCGCTGATGACACTGTTGTGTTGGGCCTGATCTCCAATAATGACGAGAAGGCCTATTTAGGGGAGATTAAGAGCCTGGAGAACTGGTGCCAGGAGAACAATCTCCTCCTGAATGCCAGCAAGACAAAGAAGCTGTTTGTGGACTTCACAAAACACAAAGCAGGAGAGGAGCTACCATCCACTCAAGATCAACGGGACCCCAGTGGAGCGTGTGGACAGTTTCTGTTACTTTGGTGTTAACATCACACAGGATCTGACATGGTCCTGTCACATCAACACCATTGTGAAGAAGGCACTTGAAAGACTTTAAACTGCCCTCAAAGGTGCTCAGGAACTTTTACACCCGCACCACTCAGAGCATCCGGACAGGAAACATTACAGCAAACAGCTACTGCAAACAGGTGATGCAAACAGCTGAGCGCATCATCCACACTGAGCTCCCTGACCTGAAGTCCATCTACAACAAGCAGTGCTGGACCAAGGCCAGGAAGATAATGAAGAACCTCAACCATCCCAACAATGGACTGTTCTCTCTGTTACAGTCAGGGAAATATTTCCGTTCCCTGAAGGCCAACAAAGAGAGAATGAGGAGGAGCTTTTTCCCTGTGGATGAAAGTTATTCATAACAATGGGTCAGACCAAATATTGTTGCAATGCACTGTGAAGAGGATGATTAGAGTGGCCAAAAAATCTCCAAGGATCACAGCTGGAGAATTGCAGAAGTTAGTTATCTAGTAACTAATAAGCTAATAACTAATAAACTAACTAATAAGTTAGTTATTTAGTTATCTTGGGGTCAGAAAGTCTCCAAAACTACAATCTGAAGTCACCTACATCACTACAAGTTGTTTAGAAGGGTTTCAAGAAAAAAGCCTCTACTCTCATCCAAAAACTCAAGTGGAGGGCACTGTATATGAAATAACCATAAAAATTGTTACATTTTTTCCCCCCATAAACTCTTTGCATATAATTACAAACATGATTTTAAGCAGATAGAGAGGACACATTATTCAAATGAACTAAGTGTAAAACGACAGCTAAACACTACAAATAACTTTTCATTGATTTAGTTAGGTCTGTTTTGCAGAACAGACCTCAGCATGTTCACAATATGATGCAAATGCACGGGGTACAAAATGAACATGATGTACCTACCTTTAAAGTATTATGTAAATATTGTGGATTGCCACCAAACATATTTTTGTTTTTTTGCTATTAAAATAAATTTTTAAAAAATTATACACACACACAGGTTCATTAGTTACCTTACGACCACAATGCACCTTACTGTAAAGCAGAATAGATTTTCGTTTCCATGCTGAAAGTTAAAATTATCATTGATAATAAAAAATTGTTTCTGGAATTTTCCATTTTAAATTCTGATGAAGACTGTTTTCAGAAAATTTACCATCTGGTCTGTTGTTCTGCATTTCTGTAATAATTAATTCTCCTGTGACATTGCTTCAATATAACAACATACAGTACATACCAGTCAAAACTGGAACAACAACTTAAAATCAGACACTCCATGTTTGTTGATATTTTAAAGAATGTGTATATGTATTGTGTATTCATAGTATACTGTATATCCTCGATTATCTTTAAATATAGGTATATTATCTGTATATACATTGCACATTATGCTTGGATAATCTAGGTACTATTGTATATATAATGAACACTTATATATAATTATGACTAATACTTGCATATATTAGATTTTTTATACCTATTAAAGTTTTTCTATTATATAGTGTAATTTACCATTCATACTGTTATCACCTCAAAAGATACTGCACATATTCACTACCTATAGCCTTGTTTATTTATTATTTATATCCATAATCAAACCGCACTTTGTTAATTTGCACAATGCTATTATCTGTACTACTGTACTGGATGTATGAACACTGTTCCCTCAATAAGTTTTTTTCATGTTTCGTGGAGCACTGTCTAACACGTCAGTAACATCAGCATTGCCATCCTGGACCAGATTCATCATAATATAAAGGTTTGATTACCTAACCTCATTGTGTGATTACCTGACCTTACCAAACTGTTCATTTGCATATTGTTATTCTGATTTTATGATCTTGCTCTCTACCAGTGTTGGGAAAGCTACTTTGAAACTGTAGCTTTTCAAGCTACAAGCTACTCATAGTTTGAAGTAGTTAAGCTACAGTCAAGCTACCCTTTTAAAAAAAAGTAGTTAGCTACAGTATACCACAAGTTACTGTCATGTAATCAGAGAAGGAACTCTGAACTACAGTTCCCAGCAGCCACTGCATCACAGTCACATGACCACCTGCACCTGAATCACGTTTCTGTTAACGAGCACTCCTGTATATAGCCACAATCTGCACTGCATTCCTTGTCTTAGGTTTGTCTTTCTTTGTCTTTGTCCCTGTTGCCGGTTATTTATTGAAGCAAAAAAATTATCCAATAGCAACTGTGCCTGTGTGAAAATGTATTTGCCCCCATAGTTACTAATTCCCCAAATCTATGAAACTGCATTCATAGTGAAGTTCAGCTGGATTGGACGCGACCAGGCCTGATTACTGCAAACCCTGTTCAAGCAAATCAACATTTAAATATCACTTTTTCGACAGCATGACGTTAGTTAAAAGGTCTTACACAGTAACACACCATGCCAAAGTTGAAAGAAATTCCAGAAATGTTGAGGAAGAAGGTGATTGAAATACATCAGTCTGGGAAGGGTTACAAAACTATTTCAAAGGCTCTGGGACTCCAGAGAACCACAGAGATAGCCATTATTTCCAAATGGAAAAACTCTACACAGTATTGATCCTTCCCAGAAGTAGCCGACTTTCCAAGATTCCTCCAAGAGCAGAGTGACGACCCATCCAGGAAGTCACAAAAGAGCCAAGGACACCATTGAAGCAACTACAGGCCTCTCTTGTATCAATAAAAGTCACTGTTCATGAATCCACTATCAGAAGACACTGAGCAAAAATGGCATCCATGAAAGAGCATGGTGGTGGAAGTGTGATGGTGTGGGGATGCTTTGCTACTTCTGGGCCTGGCCAACTTGCAATAATTAAGGCAAACATGAATTTTGCTCGCTACCAGAAAATTCTAAAGGAGAATGTCTGGTCTTCAGTCCGTTAGTTGAATGCAAGCAAAATTGAATTATGCAGCAAGACAATGATCCAAAGCATGGCATTGTTGCTTCAATTAAAAAATATTTTTTTAACTGTATTGTGTGTTTACTCAGGTTGGCTTTGTTTTATGTTGTATTTGATTTGAAGATCTAAAACTATTTAGTATGAGATATCCGCAAAAACAGGGAAAAAAACTTTTTCACAGCGCTGTAGGTGCGGGTGTAATTGTGAATAGGTGTGCATGGTTAAAAGTCCACTGACTATGAACGTGACAGAGTTTGTGTGTTTTGGGAAGTATAGTCCAGGGTGGCCATGTTTCTAGGCTGTGGTGTGTTCTGGGAAAAAGCGTTCTTGGCTGATACAGGAGTTGGCCTGACATGTCCCATATAACCACAGATTTTTTTTGTTTATCATAGGTTCTATGGTTTCTTGTAAATTTGTGTTTGCCTAGTGCCCTGAGATGGGGGTATTCAAGTCAAAATTAGTTCCATAAAAAAGTGACATGCAGCATAATAAAATGAGAAAATTAATGCGGTCATGGGAATACACAATGACAAACAGGATCAGCAGGATCAAGAACAGATTGAACAAATTATGCAAAGCTGAATAAACCGGCGGTGGGAATTGTTACATACTGAACTGAAGCTGATGAGCAGCTGTCCAGGTGATGGGTATGTCATCAGTTGACTGGTAGTGGTGATATACATTTATTAAAGAAGGGATTATGATCTTTATGTGCCTTAGGACCTCTCAGTGATTACATGATAATTAGTAGGGGTGCCACAGGGTAGTAGTCATTCAGGCATGACACAGATACAAATTTAAATACTAAGTCTATTTTATTTAGAGTTATACCTCTATATATCTCTGATCGTGTGTACCAGTGAGTTTCTATATGTACCATATAGAAATATTTGTTTATGTTTCCTTATTATTTGTATTGTTGGCATCAATTGTAATACAAGTTTATAATGGAATAATAGTAAGTATTCAGCTTTAGTTCTAATGAATGCACGGTCCTATAGGGTCATTCTGTACAACATCAAGAAAATCAGACCCTATTTCAACAAATAGGCTACACAACTACTAGACCAGGCTCTTATCATATCAAAACTGGACTACTGTAGTGCATTACTCTCGGGCTTCCCAGCCAGCTCCTTCAAACCCCTTCAAATGATTCAGAATGCAGCAGCAGCAGCATGTCTCGTCTTCAACCAGCCCAAAAGGACCCATGTCACACTCCTCTTTATCTCCCTCCACTGGCTTCCTGTAGCCGCCCGTATCAAATTCAAGGCCTTGATGCTCACGTACAAGACCTACTCTGGAACAGCACCCCCCCTCCCCCCTCAACTCTCCTGAAGGCTTATGGTCCCTCACGCAATCTGCTATCGATTAATGAAGCTTAGTAGTGCCTACTCAGCATGGCTCAAGGTTCTTTTCCAGAACTTTCGCACTAACTGTCCCTCAATGGTGGAATGAACTTCCAACCTCAATCCGGACTGCAGAATCTGTCACTATCTAAATCCTAAAATGCCAACCCCACATTATCCTTAAAAAAAAAAAAAAAACTTACTCTGCGCACTTTGCTTTTCTAGAACTCAATTAAAGATCTTGTACGGTAGCACTACTTGCATTGTTCTCTGCTTGATATATCGCTTTGCTTGTATTTCCTCATTTGTAAGTCGCTTTGGATAAAAGCGTCTGCTAAATGAATAAATGTAAATGTAAATGTAATGAATGTCTCTTAACTTGCAGTGTTCCAGCTTACCTACAATTAATTGCATGTACTATTTTCAATACAATTCCTACAGCTATGACTCAACCAGAATAAGGAGAATGAGCAGGTTGCCTGGGCAGAACAGAAATCTTCCTCATAATGAGGCTTGAAACCTTTACAGTCCCCTCTGAAAGTTTTGGAACAGCAAGGGCAATTCTCTTGTTTTTGCTACACACTGAAGACATTTGGGTTTGAGATCAAAAGATCAGAATTTCAGGTTTCACTTCCTGATATTTACATCTATACGTATGGAAAAAACTTAGAACATGGCACCTTTTGTAGCAGACCACCAAAATTTTAGGTGAGCTAAAGTATTGGAACAGCCTTAAAGTAAATTAAAGTAAATAACACTTAATATTTGGTTGCATATCTCTTGCTTGCAACAACTGCATCAAGCCGGCAATCACAAAAGCCTCACAAAAGAAGAATGCAACTGTATAGTGATGTCAGTGGGTTGCTGGCTTGATGTAGGTATTGCAGAAGGACTGTGTGTCAAAATAATATTCTAAATTGAATTAGAATTAGAATTTTTTTTAAACTTTCAAGATGTTTGAATCATTCCTTTGAGATTGTGGTCCATGTTGACATGGTTGTATTACACAATTCCCATTCTACCATTTACATTTGAGGCATTTGGCAGATGCCCTTAGCCAGAGGGACTTACAAAAGTGCTTTCTTCACACACTCCTAGGGGCAATTTATCTTAGCCAATCCACATACTGGCATGTTTTTAAAAGGTGAACCCAGAGGAAACCTACGCAAATACAGAGAGCATACACAGAAACTCCACATAAACATCAACCTTATCTCAGGATTGTGAGGTAGCAACACCACATTCTGAAATATCTAGCTACATTACCTATTATGTGTTATTTAGGAGCATAATCTGTAAGCCAGCATTTCTGGGGGGATTTTCCCCTCATATGTGACTTTTTGGACCTGTGGTGTTTTATAACAGAAGGTAATGCTTTTTTGTTGTTGTTGTTGTTGTTTGTAATCATGAAAGTTTATAATTAACTGAGTTTAGTTGCTTCCTTAAACAGGGAAGGGAGTATAGGGGACCTGTGGCACATTTTGTTTTATGAATATTTTAAAATCTGTATCCTGTGTTTATATGTTTCTGTAAAGCTGCTTTGGGATAATGTCTATTGTAAAAAGCGCTATACAAATAAAAGTGAATTGAATTGATTATATAGATAAGGAAAGATGAGCTCTGGTAGAAATGAAAATCATGCAATGATAATAATAATAATAATAATAATAATAATAATAATAATAATAATAATAATAATAATAATAATGTTTTAAAGAACAGTTTCAGTTGTGCATGCACATTTAAAGCAAAAAATATTTTAATTTTGCAAGTTTAAAGGTTTTAATGTATCCTGCTAGAAAATCTAGATATTTTGATGTCCACTAAACTGGCTGCTATATTATAGTTAGGTAAGCTATTTCCTTAACACAGACATATTGCCATGATGTTGAACACAACATTGTTGGTAACCATTTATGAAATGGGCTCCCTTACCTTCTCATAAATAATTTATTGAGCACAGTGTGCTGCTGTTTTACTGCCATGGACTCCCAGCAGAAAGAGTTAAGAAAAGTGCTAGGCAATAGCAGCACATGAAAGCAGCAGAGCTTTACAGATGCACTTGCATCTGTTACTTTGTGCCATGAGGCAGTTGACCTTTCTCCATTTGCAGCATTGTTTATGGACAACTGTTTCAACTTTACGTAGTTGACAGAAGGGGTTTGTCTCCACTATAGTGTCATTCGCGAACGAATGAGCCAGGTGTTGTGTCGAACTCTGTTCCCCCGTCGGTATCTGTTCCCCCCAGCCCCGGCCCCATGTACAATATTCAAAATGAAAACACTCACAAATATAACATTATTTATTAATAGAACGCAGGTGGTTGTGTTAATTAACACATAAAAAAAACCCATTTTCTAAACATAACTGGGGAAAACAGATCCCGACGGGGAAACAGAGTTCGACATAACAACTGTTGCTGGCTCCTAACGTTCAACTTAAAGGGGACCTATTATGCCCCTTTTCACAAGATGTAATATAAATCTCAGGTGTCCCCAGAATGTGTCTGTGAAATTTCAACTCGAAATACCCCACGGATCATTTATTATACCAAGCTACCTCTTTTTGGGTGGATGCAAATGAGCTACTGCTCCTCGATCCCTTTCCAGAAGAGTGCTGTGCCTTTATAGCTTGGGCTTTGCATACTACAGCAACAACAAATCAGGAGAACCAATATGACTGACACTGTAAATAATGGTGTTCCACCCTATATGCATGAATTATAAAAAGAGTAAGCATTTTCAGGTTAAAAATAAAATTGATGACATAGCGCTGGACTCACTCAAGCTGAAATAGCTCAGTGTCTGTCAGTGGTTGACAATCTCCACATTAGTGTCCAACACTTGAGAAGGGCACACCTGTCTCTTTTAATATGTAGATAAACTCCATTCCTGCGTCTCAATCAGCATAGTGTCAGTACTAAATAGTATCTGAGATTAGAATTAATGTGTCCCAAATCGTAGTATGTTGAAATGAGTATCTAAAAGGTACCTGGATGGTCGTCTATTTCCGGTAGATTTTAGAAATGTGGATCTGTGGACACTTTTCCAGCTAATATTGCCCTCAAGTCCTTGCATGAGGGAGGAGGAGTTTTGTGACGGTTTGCTTTGCCGAATTCAATGATGCATTTTAGAGAGGTGTAAATGAAATGTGGAAAAATAGCAATAACCAAGTGCACATGTAATACAAGAAATTTCAACACAGATACCAAAACTACAACACAGCTAGAAAAAAAAAAGCAGCTTATTAAAGCAATATTACACAAGCAAGACTTCTCAAGATAAAGCAGAACTTAAAAGTGCATTAGGTAAGATTTCTTAGGTGGAGCTGAATAAGATTTGAATGATTTTTTACTCTTTGTGCCCGCCTTTTCCCATGAACACAAAACTTGAGATAACATGCTAACTAGAGTTAGCATTAGTAATAACACCACTTTCAAGCGCAGTATATAACACTATAAACACACAGAATACGGACTGATGAATAACGATTATGAGAAGGGTTACAAGTGCAGTTGCTGTCCTTTTTTCTTTGTAATAAGCAGTATTAGCATGTTAGCAGAGAGTGGAGTGAAGGGTGTGAGGGAGTGTCTATAAATTGACTGACAGGTCATTTAAAATAGGCATGTAAACAAGAAACATGCATTCTGGACTGTGAGGCAGCATTCCAAAGGTGTTTTTTCAGCCTTGTACCTTTTGCCTGAGGTAGTGGCTTAAACCATGATTGTTTTTTTCATCATGTTCTACATATTTTTCAACTAATTAGTATTATTCGTAAGAAAACAAAATCAAGGTTCCGTACATGTTCCGTACATGTTCTCCACATGTCTGCATGGGTTTCCAGGGTTAGGGAGGGAGGGTTTCCTCCATCCTCCCAAAAATATGCCAATAGGTGGATTGGCTAAGATAAATTGTCCTTAGCTAGGTGTGAGTGAGTGTGAGAATGTATGCGAATGGTGCCCATGAGATGGACTGGATCCAGCCAGACCCTGACTGAAACAGACTAAATCAGGTGTGTCAAACTCATTTTAGGTAACAGGCCATATTGCACACACACACACACACACACACACACACACACACACACACACACACACACACACACACACAGGTCATCTCGGAGATGTGAAGCCAGTCTCATTTTTTCCAACGGTGCTCATGCTGCATTCCAGAGCAACTTAATACATTTGGTAGAAAGCCCTGACAGCCCTCTTCCAAATACAGGAGCTCACAGATGCCCCAGATTGGCTAGTATCGTTGTGACTGACAGGGGAGAGAGTAATGCCATCCCTAATACCCAGAGAGCAATTATACTCTCTATACTCCATGCCACAGATGACTGTGACTTACAGTATTTCAGATTCAAACTCACAATCTCTCAACGATAGGGCAAATGCTTTTCTGAAGTGCCACTCACTCCCACAAGTTGGTTTTAATTTAGAACACAGATTCTAAATGCATTTGGTGAGCCGTTCATTTGGTGTTTTGCGTCATCATCTCTGTCCAGCACATTTGATATGAGAATTGTATTTTTACATATTTATGCACAAAATCAGATTTGATTGTATGCATTATGTTGATCTTTTTTCAGTAATGATATTGATTAGAATGAATCACTGAACATGAAGAAAACGAATCTTAGCACAGATCATCAATATGTAGAAATATGTCATGATGATAAAGGTAAGGTGTCCATTTTCAAAACTACATTTCTCTTTCAAAACAGAAAGTAGTCTATAATATTATAAACATGTATGTCCTCTTTTTTTTGCTACCTTACACCATAGCCACTGAAAATGGGTGAGTATGAATGGTTGGGTAAGCCGTTACTATACATGTTCACTATCAGTATATGCACTCTTTAAGGGAACCATTAAATTTTCCACAAGAGATAACAGAAGAACTTTTTAGGGTTTAGATTTTTTTTTAAGTGTATAGATGACCAGTGCTAAAAAAAAATGTTAATAGTTGTGATCTTCACATTTCAAGATCTGGTGGTGACAAAAAAGGAGAGAAGGCCCTTGGTGTTGGCTTTTTCCAACTGTTTCGCTTTGCTACATGGCTAGATATTGTGATGATGGTAGTTGGAGGGTTGTGTGCATTTGTCCATGGTGCTGCCTCTCCTCTCATGCTGCTAGTCTACAGCAAGATGATTAACACCTTTGTAGCCTATGATCTGGAGATTCAGGAACTAGCTGATCCCAACAAATGCTGCATCAATAACACTGTCACCTGGACTAATGGGACTGTAGTGGATCAGGGAGATAATACCACTGTGCATTGTGGGTAAGTGGTGTATAGTGGGCTGCAGTTCTGTTTGAATCAAGCAAGCAAGTTGATGAATGACAAATTAATCAGATTATCAATAAACTGCTGTTTCTTTCTTTTATACAGTGTAGATATTGAGGCACAGATGACCATGTTTGCTTATTATTATGTTGGCATCGGAGTGGGTGTTCTAATTCTTAGTTATGTTCAGGTAGAAAAGGAAGTATTTATTATTATTATTATTATTATTATTATTATTATTATTATTATTGTTGTTGTTGTTGTTGTTGTTTGATAAATACCTTCTAGTGTGGTACTTTTAAATCAACAGTATGCATCTTCTTCCTATTTCAGATTGCTCTGTGGGTCTCTGCAGCTGCAAGGCAGACACAGAGAATCAAAAAAATATACTTCAGGAAGATCATGAGCATGGAAATTGGATGGTTTGACTGTAATTCTGTAGGAGAGATGAACACAAGAATGTCTCAGTAATATTCATATATTTTTAAATATATTGTGAAAATTACATAATTTAAAATCCTGTGAATGGATTGGATTAAATAATTGATCCAATAAAACAAATTAATTACAGCTGAAATCTGTATTGCAAATACTATTGTTCGAACTGAAACCTCTATTTCCAAAACATATTTTATAATGTCTGAAGCTTTTCACAGACATTCCTCATAACTTGGAGGAATGTAATAAGTTTTGGTGACTTGACTTCCGAAAGCCTTTTGGGGGCATTTGACATATGACATGAAACTTACCTAGACAGAGAAGAAGGTCCTAGCAAAAGGATTACAATTTGAAGTCACACACCAGCACATTTTATATCTCATTAGAGCCACAACATCCATTATGTGTAAGAGCGCCATTCCAGACATTGATGGGGAACAACACAGAATGAAGGCTGGCCCATCCTTGTCAGTGCCAAACCATTCCACCCAGTCTTACTGCACAAGACAGACAAATCTTGACACTCTCAACAATGACTCAGTTACCATCACATCTGCAGATAAAGGAAGATGCAGAATATGGCTTAAAAAATTGCACTAGTTAGTGATGTCAAAATATAAAAAACTAAGGAGGGATAAGTCATGGACTGATTTCCAAAATTCAGAAGAGGCTTCCCCTATGCTTTTATGGATGTCCTAGTGTCTTCCTACATAAAAGGACATAGAAACAACCCTTTTGACATTGTTTAGCATGCAGAAAGGAGAATGACATTTTAGAACATTAAAATAAAATAAAAACAACTTAAGTATTTGCATTTGACACCCACAAACCACTGAAATACAAGCTAGGAGTGTTCAGAACATTACCAAATGAGAATGAAAATGTACCAACCAACTCTGAGTCCGATGGCAAGGAGTGCAAACATCTGAGCAAAAATAGACACCATTTAGTACCTTTTACCTCACACTGTCACACAGTGTTTAAATAACTGGGATTTTCCACCATCCATCCATTCAATTCAAATTTATCTGTATAGCGCTTTTAACAATGTACATTGTCTCAAAGCAGCTTTACAGAAACATATAAACACAGGATACAGAGTTACAGTGTGTGAATTTATCCCTTATAAGCAAGCCAGTGGTAATATCAGGAAGAAACCTTGAGAGGAACCAGACTCAAAAGGGAATCCATCCTCATCTGGGTAACAATGGACATTGTGAAAGTGAAGGGAAGTTTATTATGGATTTTATATAAGTCTATTCCCTTTCAAAGGGAAATCCACGTTGCATTAGCACAACGCTGTGGGAAGTGCCCTCGCATGTGACCAGTGTCTAAAGCTTGTGTAACATCACGCCTATTTATAGGCTTGTCGTGATCAGGTGACGTGGAAATTAAGCGCATCGTGTGATATAAAAAGAGCACCTGTGAACCACCATATGCCCCTGGATTTCCCACCAATCATTTATTTATACAAACCAACTTACATTTGAGACATGATACAACTGAGCAGTTGTGGGTTAAGTGTCTTGCTGAAAGACACAACCTTGGCAGTTGGACTGGGCCAGATTTGACCTCACAACCTTCTGATCTCATGAGCTCATGAGCTGAAAAGGCCAGGTCATAAGTGATGCCATGTCTTCATGGCCTGAATGCCTGTCCAGTCACCAAGACTTCTAGATCCTAATATGTACCTATGTCTATATGTATAATTATATTTTTTCTCTGTGTGTAAACAGTTATATTAATAAAGTCAACAATGCTATAGCAGATCAAGTGGCCATCTTTATTCAGAGGATTTCTACATTTATCTTTGGTTTTCTGGTGGGCTTTGTTGGAGGATGGAAACTGACACTTGTAATGATAACAGTAAGCCCTCTCATTGGTCTGGCAGTAGGAATCATCACCATGGTGAGTTATTGGTCTATTATCTAAACATAGCAATATTGATTTCTTTCCTTTCTTATGCATTTTCTAATCATTGTAACATAAACTATTAATTTTTCTTTAGATATGTTTTACTCTGATTGGCTTGACCCAGTGTGTCAGGTTTACGTTGGATAACAGAAACTGTGTGTTTGCAGGCAGTTCTTAGACTGAAAGATCGTGAGTTGCAGGCCTATGCCAAAGCAGGATCTATAGCTGATGAAGTCCTCTCTGCCATCAGAACAGTCGCAGCATTTGGAGGCGAGGACAAGGAGACAGAAAGGTATGTGTTTCAAATGACAAATAAAGGGCCTCTGCTAGTCAGCAATTATCCTTACACAAATAAACCACTCAATGAGGCATATCAGTAAGCATATAATAATGGTTTGAGCATGTTTTATCTTCAGATATGTCAAGAATCTTGAGGAGGCACAGACCTGGGGGGTGAAGAAAGGAATGATCATTGGTTTATTACATGGTTATCTGTGGTGCATCATCTTCCTTTATTATGCTCTTGCCTTCTGGTATGGATCCAAACTTGTCATTGATACCAAAGAGCTCACACCTGGAACCCTCATCCAGGTATGAGCAATTCACAAAAATGTATTATGATTTAATAATCATTTAATCGTTTAATCATTAATCATTTTCCTTCATTTACCATTCAGCTTACAGTTGTTTTATATTTTATTAACAATTCCCCCCTTGCAGTACATCAAATCATGATATCATGGTGTTGTTTACATGCTTATAGGACACAAATTAATTCTGTAAAAGTACATTGGCATTTTGATGTACACATAATTGTTTAAAATGTTTTACTTAATCGATTCATCAAAAAATAAAAATTATTTATGTAATAACTTTTATTGTGTGTTCAGGTGTTTTTTGGTGTGCTTATGGGAGCCATGAATCTGGGTCTAGCCTCTCCATGTCTAGACACCTTCACTTCTGGTTGTGCTGCAGCCAAGAGCATCTTTGAAACCATTGACAGGGTAAAACACACAGTGACACAATCAGTCAACAACAGGTGTTCCCAAAATTAATGTTACAGTCATATGGCTACACAGGATGATGGATCACTGCCAAACTTTCTGCTCACACAGGTACCAAAAATTGATTCTTTCTCCGAAGAAGGCCACAAGTTAGAGAGTGTGAAAGGTGACATTGAATTCCATAGTGTTCAGTTCAACTATCCCTCCAGGCCTGAAGTAAAGGTTAGACAGCTCAATTTTTCTTTTATAACATTGTTTTCTAAGCTGAGTCTGTATATTATATTTACATTCCCGTTTTTGTAGATTTTAGATGATTTACACTTACTGGTTAAAGCTGGGGAGACTACAGCATTTGTTGGACCTAGTGGATCTGGAAAAAGTACAGCCGTCCAACTTATTCAAAGATTTTATGACCCTCAACGAGGAATGGTAATTCACACCTGTTTAATGGATACTTTTATATGAGTGATTATTTCCATACGTATGTAACCAAGCTATGTGTTGAGCTGTCATCACACTTAGGTCACCCTAGATGGACATGACCTTAGGAGTCTGAATATCCAGTGGCTGCGTTCACTGATAGGCATTGTAGAACAGGAACCGGTTCTCTTTGCCACAACTATTGCAGAGAACATCCGCTATGGCCGACCAGGGGTCAGCAGAGAAGAGGTTATACAGGCTTCTAAAGAGGCCAATGCTTATAACTTTATCATGGACCTGCCACAGGTACATGACCAATCACACATGACAACATCCAAATTAGTAGTAGTATGTGCAAAGAAATAAATGGACAATGGTCTCCAACAGGGTTTTTTTGTTTCTTTGTTTGTTTTTGTTTTTTGTTTTTTACGAGACATGGTAACTTCAAGAATTAAAGTTAAGGCTACCATATTCAACTAAAAACATTCATTGTAATTTTTCTGTGATTTTTGTAAGATTACTGTTAATAAACACCCATTGTTTTAAATGCTGTTTTGAAACTACAATTAAAATTTCTTCAGTTGTACAGTAATAAATTATTTGTTATAAAATAGATTTAATTCTGATTTGTAAGGAAATAGGGTAGATGGCACTTTTTCATGACATGCCGATTTCATGACAGAATTTTGCTACACTGGTTGGAGAGGGTGGCGGTCAGATGAGTGGTGGGCAGAAGCAGAGGATTGCAATCGCTCGAGCACTGGTCAGAAACCCCAAAATCCTTCTGCTGGACATGGCCACCTCAGCCCTGGACAATGAGAGTGAAGCTGTAGTGCAGGAGGCACTGGACAAGGTGACAACACATTTTCACTGGTATCTATGGTTTAGTCAGTTCATTTGTTGCAAAGGAATATTGAATTGATATTGATACATTTTTTTGTCAGGCCCGCATAGGCAGAACCACCATCACTATTGCTCATCGTCTGTCTACAATCCGTAATGCTGATGTGATTGTGGGTTTTGAACATGGCCGTGCTGTGGAGAGGGGCACACACAAACAATTAATGAGCAGACAGGGAGTCTATTTTACTCTTGTTACACTCCAGGAGCAAAGAAGCATGAATCCCCAAACAGACAAAAGTGAATATGTCGTATATGGTCTGTGATATATTGTTGTTGTTGTTTTTGTTGGTAGAGGTGGTATAAGTCCTGTTGGTTCTTTTGATACTCCATTTAGCATCTGAAGCCAGCGATCTTGAGGATGATAGGATTGAGCAGATAACAAGTTTCAGTAGAGGAACCTATGGGTCAAGTTTAAGGTACAAAACAATCAAACATAATCTTTTCTCAGAATTTTAGATGGCAAAAATATTTGTTTATTTTCCTTGCAGTACATAATGTTTCATTCTAAAAAATAATCCAAATGCCTGCAGGATGAGGTCACAGTCTCAAATGTCAAACCACTTTATTGATGCTATATCTGGGGAAATTAAATTTGATTCTGAGAGCCTTGAAACAAAGCCACTGAGAGTAACTAAGGTAATATTCACTATAAAGAAATTAATTCGTCAAATATTTCTGAATTTTTATATAAGAACACAACACTTACACTATTATTATTATTATTATTATTATTATTATTATTATTATTATTTTAGAAAATCGATGATTCTGTGGACGAGCTGACTGAATCAGCACCAGTGGCTCGAATTCTGAAGTACAACCAGCCTGAATGGCCGTATATGTTACTCGGCTCTTTAGCAGCAGGTATGACCGGATCCGTCAACCCCATATACGCCCTCTTATTCAGCCAGATTATAGGGGTGAGCGGCCATTTAAATGCTTTGGACAGACTTTTATGACTTTATTGAAAATTTTTGGCCTTCTTATACAGTAAATGAAGTAAATGGTAATTAGACCAATTTTATGCAGACATTTGCTATCAGAGATGTGGATGAACAGAGAAAGCAGATTAACTGGATTTGTGTTCTCTTTGTCTCTGTGGGAGTTATGAATTTCTTCTCAAAGTTTTTAGAAGTGAGTTCTTCTGTCTTCATTATTTATGTACATTTTATGTGCACATATGTGCATTATGTATCTAAGCTGCAAAACACAAAATGATAAAATTTATTTTTTTTAGCATAAAAAGAAATATAAATGATATTTTGTCTTCTAAGATGAGAATCATGTAATGCTGGTTTTATAATGTTATAAATGAAATGAATATTCCTGATATTATATATGATATATTATTTACAGTATATCTGTATACATTGCAGGACTATGCTTTTGCTAAGTCTGGTGAGCTACTGACTTGCAGGCTAAGGAAGATTGGTTTCCAGTCTATACTCAGACAGGAAATTGCATGGTTTGATGATACTGCCAACAGCCCTGGAGCTCTTACCACTAGACTGGCTACTGATGCATCCATGGTGCAAGCGGTTAGTATGTCTGTGAAATATATAGCAAATTAGTTAGTTGTGTAATGAAAGGATTAGGTTAGCTAGACCTGCTTTTGGCATAACTGCATTAATGTTTCATTAAAATATCGAAAACAATGTACTGCAAACAATGTTATGAATAACAATGTCATGTATGTTTCAGGCTACTGGCTCTCAGATTGGTGTGATTGTGAACTCGCTGACAAACATTGGAGCCTCGTTTATCATTGCATACTACTTCAGCTGGAAGCTAGGCTTGGTGGTAACATGTTTCCTTCCACTTATTGTCCTCTCCGGAGTCATCCAAAGTAAAATGCTGACTGAGTGTGCTTATAAGGACAAGATAGCAATGGAGGTAGCAGGACAGGTAAAGTAGCGATATTGAGTACTTCAACATTTACTATTTACTATTAGAAAGAGTGCAAAGCTTCTCTTTTTTTCACTTCCCTGGTCATTGCATTATTCCAAATATCTCATGTCATAGTGTTAACATCTTTGTTGTTATTCTAAAATAATAGAAAATAGTAAAAAGAAAAAAAAGTTTGTGTCCAAACTTTTGACTGATATAGTATATCTGATACCACAGGTGTCCAGTGAAGCTATGGCCAACATCAGGACAGTTGCAGGCCTATCTAAAGAGAAACAGTTTGTGGCTTTGTATGAGCAGCAGCTGGATGCACCCTACAAAGCAGCCAAGAAGAAGGCTAACATCTATGCCATCTGCTTTGCCTTTGCCCAATGTGTTATCTTCATGGCATATGCAGCCTCATTTAGATATGGTGGCTATTTGGTTAATTTTGAAGGCCTGCACTATGTGGTTGTTTTCCAGTGAGTTCTAATAAATATTAATGATATACACTATAGCATGTTTATAGTGCTACTGTTGTTGTTTATGTCAAATGTAAAATGACTTTTGAGCATACAGTATGTACAAAATTGCTAAATGTACCATAACCTAGGTAAGTGCCAAGGGGTTATGTACAATGCAATATTGTAAATAATATAATGTAAGGCATAAAATATGTATTGTGAATTATTTTCATTGTGTTTCATTGTGTATGTTTCATCCCATAGAGTAATCACGGTCCTTATAACCAGTGGCACAGCTCTTGGAAGAACTTCGTGTTTCACTCCAAACTATGCCAAAGCCAAAACTGCTGCTGCCCATTTCTTCAAATTGCTTGACAGAGTCCCTAAAATCAGCAGCCAAGCAGAAGGGAAAAGATGGGTAAGAAAATATTCAATGATCAGACTTCTCTGTAGTGAAGAAAGGATTTCACTGAATTTTTAATTTGAACTCTGAAGAAGAGTGTAGAGGGAGTGTAGTTTCATACAGATAGTGGATGTAGTAAAATTTAAGCATAATACACAAACAGTTTCTAGAAAAACATGACGTTTTAGACACATGTCCTTCTTCAGCTGTTCAAGCAAAGTGCTTCTTAGTCTGTAGAACATGAAACCATTTGATGTACAAAATGGTTGATGATAGCTATAGTAAAAACATGACATTCATTCTTTAAGTTTGCAGAGTTCTAAGAGCATGGCAACTCTTTCTCTCTACTTTTTTTTTATAGTTAATTGGTCCCTTAACAACAACCAGCAAAGCAAACTGATATGTCATTAATGTCCATCGCTGTTCATGTGTCTTGCCACTAGGAAGGAGAAATTAATTGTGATGATACTAAAGTGTGCATTAAAACGATTGGCCAGACTCTTCTTGGTTTTTCTGATATACAACTGATTACATAAGAACTCAGTGGCACTTGTTGATGAGAGCGGTCAGAGGAGAATGGCCAGACTGGTCTGAGCTGACAGGAAGGCAACTGTAACTCAGATAGCCACTCTTTACAAATGTGGTCAGCAGAAAAGCATCTCAGAATCCACAACTGGCTGAACCGTGAGGCAGATGGTCTGTAACAGCAGAAGACCATTTAAGGTTCCAATCCTGTCAGCCCAGAACAGGAATCTGATGCTGCAGTGTGCACAGGTTCACTGAAACTGGGAAGTTGAAGATTGGAAAAAGACCAGCCAATGTTTCTACAATCTTCAACTGTGTGGTTTCATAAATTATGCATAATATGTTTTTTTTTCTTCTATTACAACAGTGACATGACATTTTCACATCGGTGATTGAGCACATTATGTTCTGTTATATAGTCAGGTCCATAAATATCTAGACATTGACAAAGTTATTGTTATTATAAGTTATAGCTGTATATCGTAGTATATTGGCGTATACGATGTATATGTACACAGTATATCGGAGTTGAATTTTTTTTTTTTAATGTTGACTTTTAATTTGAGGTTGGCCTTTGCAGAACATTCCACTTGTTTGCCTTAAAAAGTCTTTGGTTGCTGTCAAAGTATGCTTCAAGTCATTGTCCATTTGTACTGTGAAGCACCATCTGATGAGTTTTGAAGCATTTTACTGAATCTTTTGTCAGAAGTAACATCATCAATAAATACAAGGGAACCCATTCCATTTGCAGCCATACATGCTCACACCATAATACCACTTCCACTATGCTTCACAGATAAGGTGATATGTTTTGGATCATGAGCAGTTCCTTCCTTTCTCTATACTCTTCTCTTCCTATTCTGGTACAAGTTGATCTTTGTCTCATCTGCCTAGAACTGGATTTGTTCCAGAACTGGATTTTTGTCTGGTCTTCCTGTTTTTGAAGCTTACCAGTGGTTTACATCTTGCGGTAAATCCTCTTTATTTACTCTGGTTAAGACTTCTCTTGATTGTTGACTTTGACACAGATATGCCTACCTGTGGCTGTGGCTCAGGTGGTAGAGCAGGTTGTCCACTAATCGTAGGGTTGGAGGTTTGATTACCGGCCCACATAACTCCACATGCCGAAGTGTCCTTGGGCAAGACACTGAACCCAACGTTGCTCTGGATGGCAAGTTAGCACCTTGCATGGCATCTCTGCTACCATTGGTGTGTGAAGGTGTGTGAATGGGTGAATGAGACCACAGTGTAAAGTGCTTTGGATAAAAGCGCTATACAAGTGCGCCATTTACCTCCTGGAGGGTGTTCTTGATCTGTCCAACTGTTGTGAAGGGGTTTTTCTTCACCAAGGAAAGAATTCTTCAGTCGTCTACCAAAATTGTTTTCCATGTACTCCTGGGTATTTTGGTGTTCCTGAGCTTACCAGTGTGTTTTTTTTTTTTTAGATATATATACTAAATTTAATTTGGCCACAACTAATGTGTTTGCTATCTCTTTGATGGGTTGGTTTTCATTTTTCGGCCAAATGATGGCTTGCTTCACTGGCAATGACAGCTCTTTTATTGAGAGTTAACAGCAACAGATTCCAAATGCAAATGCCACACTTGAAATGGTGCACTTACACCTCTGCTCTGCACACTTTGCTTCTCTAGAACTCAAATAAAAATCTTGTATGGTAGAACTACTTGTATTGTTATCCACTTGATATATTGCTTTGCTTGTATTTCCTTATTTGTAAGTCGCTTTGGATAAAAGCATCTGCTAAATGAATAAATGTAAATGTAAATGTCTAATTACTTTTGGTCCCTATTCCTTCTGGTCCACATAAAAAGTGCTGTAATTCCTACACCATTCACCAAATCTGGATGTACATACCAGCTGAAAGTCTGCTCTTTGAGCATTTACTGTAAATATTCACTATTTAAATTCAACTCCAATATATGTGGTATCTATGTGTCATGATTTCCCCTCGCGCTAAGCGCTGGAGCACGCAGCGCGCTCCGAAGCTCAAAGCACGCGCTTCCGGGTTTCAGTAACATTGACTTTATTTACTTTTGACATGTGTGATTTGTTATGGTTTATGTCCCGTCTCGGCCCATGTATTGTCACTGGTTGGTTCCCGTGTGTGTCACTGTTAGTCTCAGCTGTTTTGTGTTCACCCGTGATTACATTCGTCATTTAAACCCCTCGTGTTTTTTTTTTTGTTTGTTTGTTTGTTTTTTTATTATTATTTATTGTTGTTGTTTTTAATGTGTTGAGTTTAACATCTGTCTGCCAACTACATGAGCTTGATTTTGTAACCTGTAGGCTCCTCATTGTGAATAACTATAGGTTATTTTGGTCATAAAAATGAAGATTAATAAATGCAAAACTGTCCAAATTCTCTCTCGGTTATGTAATAACCCACACCTGGCCATGTCTCTTTTTTTCTTCTTTTAATCAGAAACTTTAGTGGGATTTCACATTAAATGGTTAACCTGCGGCGAGAACTGACCATGGATCAGTACACACTATTGAATCATTTCAGTTTTATAAACCTACATAATAAAACTGACCGGAGAACAGTTTTCTTGTTTCTCCTGGAGAGCAACTCCCCCTAGTGGCGACCCATGGAAATTTCGCAACATTTCGAAACAGTGTGACGTTACGAAGCCTCGTTTGTCGAAGTCACATGACTTGCCCAATTCGATACACGTGCCGAACCACGGATTCGAAACAAAGGATTCGTAAAGGTTTCAAAGCCTCATGAAGCACTGTTTTGAAAGCGCCCATCACTACCTATAATAAAGCTCTTATCTGCACTTGTATCCGTTCTAACCTCCATGTGACACTATGGCTCTGATTGTGAATGCTGATTATTTTGATGCCCTATTTTCAGAGCTTAATTTGAGCTGGATCATTTTAGAATATATAGATTAATGTTCTCTGCTTGTGTGTAGGATAACTTTACAGGTAGGATTGAGTTCAAAAACTGCAGGTTTACCTATCCAAGCCGGCCTAATATCCAGGTGCTGAGGGGACTGGAGGTGGAAGTGAGCCCTGGCCAGACGCTTGCATTTGTGGGCAGTAGTGGTTGTGGCAAGAGCACAATCGTTCAACTACTGGAAAGATTTTATGACCCAGACCAGGGCCAAGTGGTGAGAACCCATAGTCTTACTGCTCAGCAAGGCCTGCATACACCTAGCTCTATTTTATATAGAATATGAATTTTTGGTAGTCCAACACTTGGCTTAAAATATTTCAGCATTTTTTTAGAGGTTGTTGCGGTAAGCAACACAATAGCTGAATAGTCAATTGACAATTATGCATATTTCCTTACTCTGACAGCTGATAGATGGATACCCATCCCACGAAATTAATGTACCATTCCTGAGGTCTCAGATTGGAATTGTATCTCAGGAGCCTGTGCTTTTTGACTGCACAATAGCAGAAAACATCCAATATGGATCTAACTCACAGTCTGTCACCATGGAGGAGGTCATAGAGGCTTCGAAGAAGGCTTATCTGCATGATTTTGTGATGAGTCTACCTGATGTGAGTATCATTTTTTATCAAATATCATATTTTATTATGATCACATTTACAATAGTACAGCTTAAATAAAATAAGTATGGTTTACTGACAGTTTTAATGGCTCTGTGTTGAACAGTAGATTAAGTAATGACATTGTACTGAAGAAAATGACACCTTCTTGTCTTTGCTGTGGTTGGTTTACAGAGATATGAGACTCAGGTTGGAGCACATGGTTCTCAGCTGTCTAGAGGGCAGAAGCAGCGTATTGCGATTGCTCGCGCCATTATCAGAAACCCAAAAATCCTTCTGCTGGATGAGGCTACCTCTGCCCTAGACACAGAAAGTGAGAAGGTATCAAGAGCATATCCAAATTAATTGCTTGGCTTATTGTTGTTTTGTTTGTTTGCTTGCTTGCTTTAATATTGTACATTACTTTTTTAATGAAGATAAAACATATCACCAGAACACAAGTGAGTATTTAACTCTCTCTAACACAGTGAACACTTAATACTTTCTCTTTCTGCAGACAGTTCAGGCAGCGTTGGATGAAGCTCGATGTGGCCGCACCTGCATTGTCATTGCACACAGACTCTCCACCATTCAAAATGCTGATATCATTGCAGTGATGTCTCAAGGTGTTGTTATTGAGAAAGGCACACATGAAGAGCTTATGACTAAGAAAGGGGCCTATCACAAGCTGGTTACTACAGGTGCACCCATAAGTTAAAAACAATATTGTAGAATGATGTAGTAGACCTTTACCTTAATTTACTAGTGTATCAACAGGATGTGTGCTGATCTGGAGGAACTGTCCTTTTCCCACTGTA
This sequence comes from Ictalurus punctatus, assembly GCF_001660625.3. Lineage (NCBI taxonomy): Eukaryota > Metazoa > Chordata > Actinopteri > Siluriformes > Ictaluridae > Ictalurus > Ictalurus punctatus. The sequence continues at coordinate 28,422,113 of NC_030421.2, forward strand.
TTTGTCCAGCATTGTATATAAATGAATGTAGATATTTTGGTTTGAGTTCAAAAGATGCAGCTCAATGTGTCTGTCTATGCATGCATGCATGTGAAGCGTTGTAAATGTGTATGGTACCAAGACATTTGGTGATACAGTAGAGGGTGCCCTGGGAGTCACTGTAGACCCAGCACCCTGTGTGGAACTTAATACAGGTCTGATGGTAGCTTTAATATCCCTAAAAGCTTGGCAAATTGTTCAGTAGCACACTCATCCTGATCAGGGTCAGAGAGGATCTGGAGTCTATCATATGAATGGTGGGTTCAAAGCAGGAACACACGGTAGACGTTTGTGTGTGGTGCAGGGCATCACACACAAAGGAAGAACATGCAAAACTGTAGAGACAGTAACCAGAGCTTAGCACAAACCCACTCTGCTATGCAACTTTTAGATTTGAACTATTTCTTGTTGGACATTTCAGTGTTTTTATTAGTCATTCATAGTTATCATTGTTCTCCTATCCTTGATCATGTTTTTGCTGTCTTTTTTGTTTTGTTGTTGTTTTTTTTTTTTTTATCCAAACTTTTCTAATTACACTAAGTTTCAACCTGCTTTTGTTACATATGTATCACAACCACTTTCTACATAAAATAAAGCAGAAAGCACCAAGAAATGGCTATCAGGCACATGTTTCAATATTTTTTTATTACTTGAAAAAACGGATGGTCTGCCACCAATGGGGCCATGTTTTAAGTTGGCTACATTCATCTTTTTGATCTCAAACCCAAATATGTATAGAAAAATGTATAGCCTTGGTGTACCAATAGTTTGAAAGGGGACTATATGTTTTAAAAATGATATTTCTAAATCGTTTGTCTTCAGCATTACATATTTTAGACCTTAATGGTTTGGACATATGGAAGACTTTATTTATTTATTGTTTTAGTCTTTTTATTATTACTATTATTCATGGACAATCCGTTTTGATATTTTATATTAGACAGAATCAAAATTCATACATCATGTAATTTTACTTTTATTAAATTTAAGTTAAAAAGAGAGAAAATCTAAAGTCTGCATATGCATATAAATAATTTAGACATTATTGCCTTTTTGTGTACAAGATTTACAGCCTTATCACATCTGAGTGTTAGAACATGAGCAACATTGTAATATGTTCTCTCTGCAAAATCATACATGTCCTGGCAAATATAATTCAAAAAGAGAAGAAAAAAACATTTGGTTTGAAAGAAATTCCAGTTTCCTTGCAAGCTTTTAAAAAAATAAATAAATAAAATTTCCAACTGTCTTAAAGAAGGCTTTCATCATTAGGATTTTCCATCAATCTATTTTCTGTCCACAGGGTCATGGGGACCCTAGAGCCTATCCCAGAGAACTTGGAGCACAGGGCAGGGGACACACTGGACAGGGTGCCAACCCATCGCAGGGCAAAATCACACACTCAATGGACAATTTGGAAATGCCAGTCAAGCAACAATGTATGTGTTTGGGTTTGGGGGAAGGCCGGGGTCCTGGGGGGGCAGTGTAGGGCACGGGGAGAGCATGCAGGCTCTGCGCACATAGGGCAGAGACGGGAATCGAGCCCTCAACCGTGGGTATGCGAGGCGATCGGGCTAACCACTAAACCATCTTGCCCCCCATCAGGATTTTATTTCTACTAAATGTTAAAATATAATCACAAACTCTAACCAAAATGGTTTATATGGAAGAACAAAACAAGAACACCACCAACAACAAATGGGATGTTGGCATAAAAGTGCAATCAGTAAATCAATTCCTGAAGATACATGCATAAATTTAGATCTTAGATTCTGTTCTACTTGTAAATTATGTAGATAACTTTGTTAACCATGGTAAACAATAGGATGTGTGTACTACTACAAATCACTTGGATAACAGAGTGGCAGTTTTGAGTAATTTTTGCCAAACTTCAACTATTTGCTGACGAAATATTGTCTGGCCAACACACAAGTTAATGGTGGATCCAAAAGAGTACAAACAGACAACAGAGCAACAAATGTGGCCATTAAAATCAAGAGATTGAGAGAATACAAATACAAGTAATTCTCTTACTAATATCCAGGCTAAGCAAAGGAAGTAAAGGAAAGTCTGACTGATTCCTGTAATTGTCACTCTCATCTGTCTTTGAAGGCGAGGAGATGAAAAAGCGCTGCTGCTTCTCTCCATGCTCTTCATGTGTTTCCGCAGGTAAAGAATAGTCGCACAGCTTGATGTCAACATCACAAATAAACAGAGCAATAAGTAACTAAATCTTAACCACATGTCTACCTGGAATATAAAATACAGTTTATCCATCTTTGTATGTGCTTCATCCCTTTGTATGGTGTATGTCATATTGAGGTCATATTCGTAAAGGTCATAAAGCTCCACCTGCACTGCAGTTAGAGCAATGCCTTCAGAGAACCCAAACATGAAGAAAATTTTGTCTGCTATCAAAGCTGAGTATATGAAGAATCTAATGTTCCTCTTCAAATAGATGAAGACAGACCACTGAGCAGGAACAATCTGGCAGTAGTAGAAGACATTCAGCCAAAGAGATGAGGTTACACTGGTCCTCATGGTAAACAAGATCATTTCTGTTATAACAGAAGAACCCATATCACTTGGCAAAAGTAACTTAGATTCCATGAAGGTATACAAAAAAATACAGGCTTGAAGAGTGATGTTGCACCCAACAAGTGTTCCCAGCAAGACATTAAGGGGTTGTTTCAGTCGCTCTGTACGTTGCCTTGGAAAAAACATACAGAAGACTAAAAAAATATTCATAATAATGCTGATAATGGACACAGGGATGTTCACCACAGCAAAAGTTAAGGAATCCATCATGATAAATTGATCCGAGCCACGGAAAACCATTTTGCTTATCTTATCTTTGTGAAAGGTGCCTGTCGTATATGCTCTCTGCAGTTCATACCCACCCCCAGAGAAATGAAATTATTCATTATGGGAGTGCTTACAATGTATTGCCCACCTCACTTTGCAATGGATGAGACAACGTATAAATAAAAGGACATAGTATTAAAGAGAATTCTCCTAAATGTAAAAAAGGCTACAATACATTTGTTTATTGACTGATTATATAATATATAGATATATAATATATAGATATATAGATCAAAGCTCCACAGAGGGCTGTCATCTTCACCATTCAAAACAGTATTTATAGCACTTTATGGACTATACATCACCACCATCTATTAAATAAATGATTTTACAATATGTTATACAATAAAACGTTTAGGTATTATCAAGTGAATTATCAAATATGACTTTCAGTAAACATGTACCCAGTGCCCAGTTTTCACCCCTCCTGTCTGGATACAACAGCAATGTGTGAAAGTTAACCATTAATCTTGCTTATTTCCCTGAGTAGGAAAACTACTACTGTATCAGTTTACATTGCATTTGTATTTACATTGCAAATAGCTCAAACTGGTGAGACAGAATGGCATTTCAAGCTTATTTTCCATGTCATTGTGTTAACACAGTTTAAACTGCATTGTTTCACTTGCTTTTACAATGTTTATTCTTGTTTTAAAAGATGCACACAACAGTAGACTTTCATTAATATCTTTTTTCCCTTTTTCATATTATTCTAGAGACTTCTGTCTCACAGCTAGTGTCTGGGTGCCCATGATACCCATGATAAATGCCTTTATGTTTCTGCCAAAGACCTCTGTTTGATATTATGGGTTTAACTGCTGGGCTGTCTATGGCAGTGGAACCACTCTGGCTCACAGGATTAGACGGGGGATGGTGGCTCAGACCAAATAGTGACTGTTAATTATGCCTGTAATATTGTCTCAATTATTTTCACATGCAATCATATAAGGAACTGAAAAGATGAACATTGATTACACAGGTAAGTGTTGACCTGCTATGGCATTACTGCCTCTGGTGCCAGAAGGATTACAGCTCTTCCTTCAGCCTTGCCATGATGCCGAATGCTGAAGACCTCCCCACTGACTAGGTCTGTGAAAATATTTTCTAATGTATTTTTAAAAATATTATTGTTTTATGACATTTTTTCATTTTCCTAAGGATTCACATGCAAAACAATAGAACAAATGGAACAAAAATAGAAATATTGCTATAAATAGAACAAAGGCTTGAGACTTGACTTGAACTCCACCTCAGAGACTTGAGACTTGACTTGGACTTGGACCTCAGGGACTTGTGAACATATCCTACCTAAATAGACAAAACAAAATTCACTGCAATCAATGAAAGTCTGCATTTTTAATGTTACATATTCTTTTTAATTATCGCATAGTTTTACCAACTAAAATATTCTGAAAATAGACACACTGGTCTGTGTAGTATGTCTTGCAAGACAATGACACTAATGTTTCACTGACAACAAAGATAAGTACTGTTGCCCAGTATTCACAGCCCTTCTCTGGATGCAATGGCAATGTGTGAAATTAAATGATTACATGATGTAGCTACAGCACATGTACCAGTTTTCATTACATTTGTATTTACAATGCAAATAACTGGAAGGCACAGTGGTAGCTATAATTTATTTTCCATGTTGTTGTTCACCACAGTTTAAAGTGAACCGAATCGTTTCCTTTGTTTCCATGCTATACTCTAATTGTTCTGCTCCTCCACGATTACGGATTCGTAAGAGGAGAATGTACTGTTTAAATCTCCGACAACTGGAATTTGTTTCACCGGATCGGACCTCGCTACCTCAGTCTCCTATGAAGATGGCCCTGGTTAACGCTAGGTCCGTGTGCAACAAAACTTTCATTTTAAACGACTTTTCTACCAGACATAACCTGGATATTTTATTTCTGACGGAGACCTGGGTTAGTCCTGGTGAGTCAACCGTCTTCGAGGAACTCTGTCCACTGAACTGTTGTTTTATTAGTACTCCAAGGCCTTCTGGTAAGGGCAGTGGGGTTGCTGTGGTTTTTAAACAGTCACTGAACATTCGGAGAGTTTCTGTTGGGAGTTACTCGTCGTTTGAGGTACAGTGTGTTGTGTTAGAATCGACCTCTTCCATGCTATTCTGTGCTTTGATCTATAGGCCACCTAATCCGGACAATGCCTTTTTAAGTGATTTTTGTGATTTTTTAACTTCTATTGTTCCGTTGTATGATCGTTTGTTATTATTGGGTGATTTTAATGTGAATGTCTGCTGCCCTGGTCGACCCTTGGTTACTGAATTTTGTAATATCAAATTGTATGTTGTATTAAGGTTATTTTCATAAAGCTCCACAGAATTTGTAATTCCTGCAGAGAACCCAAACAGGAAGAAGATTTTATCTGCTATCAAAGGTGAGTATATGAAGCATCTAATGTTCTTCTTTAAAGAGATGAACAAAGATCGCGTAACAAGAAAAATCTGACAGTAGTAGAACAGATTCATCCAAAGGGATGAGGTTATACTGATCTTCATAGTAAACAAGGCCATTCGTGTTATAATAAAACCTCATAAAACCTGGTGGGAAAAAAATCTACAATGCCACACATGCAGAGCTGAAGAGTGATATTGCAGCCAAGAAATGTTCTCAGCAAAACATTAAGAGGTTGTTTCGGCCTCCCTGTCCCTTGCTCTGTAAAGAACATACAGAAATCTAAGGGGCCTCTCAGAAGGAGGTAATAAACAGGGGCAAAACTATATTGTCCAAAATGTCATTGACATACATGTTGTATGTAGTTTTTGTATGTTTACTGTATGTATTTTCCCAAATGTTCATGACCTAGTTGCATAATAATTACATTTCAGTGCTTTAAAATTTTATTTATTTATTTATTTTTACTAAAATGTGTCCCTCTCCTCTGATTGTGCCTCTCTCCTACTCCTCTGATTAAGACATTGCACCTTATGAATTTATGTCATATCACAGCAAACCAGCAACTCCATTTCCCAGAATGCACCGCAGACTGTTATACCTCATTAAAGTTGCAATACCTGCATTTGCTCCTGTCTTCTTCTTCCTCCTGTGAAAGAACAGTTTGACCTGCACGTTGTTTCACACCTTTTATTATTTTGACCTGTTTGATTTGACATTGTTGGGATTGTTCTAGGGCAGGGATTGGGAACCTAAGGTTTGCGAGCCAAATATAGCTCTTTCAGTGATTGCCTATGGCTCAACAGCAGGGAATAAATAAATAAATAAAAATCTCGAATCACGAAAGCTAGTGTGTCAATTCAATTAAAACTACATATTTTAAAATATTACATAATTCATAATCGATGCCCGTTTGTCATGTACACACCAACCAATCGTGATGTGGCACAACAAGCTCAAATTTCATTGGACAATGTGGAGCAGCGTGGAAATTTCCAGGTCTAATACATAAATTAGTTGAAAACTACATAGCCAGTCTGTTTTCGTTTTTTTTTTTTGTTTTTTTTAACAAAGGTGAAAAAGCTAAAAGATTTTTTTTTTTTATTTGGAAGTCGCATTAATGGCAATTAGTGTTCAATTTACTCCTACTTAAATATTGCATCTTGTATTGATTTGCCATTTGATGAAGCCATCATAGTTGGTTAAATGGAGTCCAAGTGCCACCAACAGGTCTATTTGGTGAAGTGCAGGCTGTTAGGTCAAAAACATGCAAAATGTGAAATGGCCTTTATTATTGTTAGAAAATCGTTTGATGATGTAGATTAGAAAATATAAAATATGAACACTTCCACAGCCATATGCTGTTTCAAGCGCTTGGGAGAGTTGCCATATGACACACACATACATACACACAAGGTCAGATACATCCTGACCTGTGCACGCTCTCTGATGAAAAGCAGTTTAACGCCTCCACAAAATTAGTACTTCCCTCGCAGTTACCAATTGTTTTATACATATAATTATGCAATAATAGTAAAGATAATAACTATAATAATAAAAAGACATATACAATCTCAAAAATATGTTAACTTTAATCTGGCTCTTTAAAGAAAAAAAATCAGGCTCTGCCTGCTGAAAAGGTTCCCAACCTCTGTCCTAGGGGCTTCTCAGCTACTATCTGAGTATCAGTGATGCTATGGTGTATGCAGGGTTCATTATCTATTTACAGTGCCAGTGCAACACCACTCCATTTCCTGTTTGCTTATTGACTCCTTAGTATGTCATCATGCCAAGATCACCCATTCATTGTGTCATATCACAGCAAACCAGTGACTATGTCAAACTCACTTACTCCACACTATATAAGAGACTTTTTCAACACCATGACGACATATTGAGTGTTCTCACCTTACTAAGTGTTTGTATCCGGTTCCTCGTTTTGGTTTATGTTCAGTGATCTTGCTTCTTGTGCCTCGTTGACGATTCTTGCCTTGCCAAGTTCATTCCTGTTTACAGATCACCTGACCTTTTGCCTGTTTCTTGACTACGCTGTTGTCTTGTGATTTGGATTTGTCTGCCTGCCTCTCTTTATTAAAAGCTCTTATCTGCACTTGCATCTGTCCTCACCTTCATAACATTTAATACGTGACATAATAAGGCAAGAAACGAGAACGAGAAACAAGATCACTGAACATTATAATACCTCTAGGTACATGTATAAACATTTTGCACATGCTTGTTCTTTATACTTAGAACTTAAGTCCAAATGTAATGAGATTGCTGCTCAGTTCCACTTTTAGAGTCAATTTATAATGGGAAAGGTTTGAGTCTCAGTCTTAATTTTTTAGGGGGTACCTGGTATAATGTGCAAGCAGAGCATTTCAGCTTTGAGACCTCCCTTCTTCTTCTACTTCTTCCTCTTATTATTATTTTTATTCTTATTCTACTTTATTTTTTTTATTATTATTATTATTATTATTATTATTATTATTATTATTATTATTATTATTATTATGGGGGCGAGAAAGTGCAATTAAAAAAAAAAAAACTCATTTTCGGGTTGAATATCTCTCGTGGGATACCAGAGACAAATCTGAAATTCTTCTATAGTCCTCCAAAATTGCTATATGATGTTTTGCTACTGTATGCAAACCTACATAATGTAATAGTAATATCATATAACACCACAAGATGGCAGCATGGGCCGTGCAGATGTATTTTTAGATTTCACGTTTGTATGTTCAATCATTAAAATAATCAATTTAAAGCCATTATAATACAACGTTTATTTAAATGTGAATGAACTTTATTTTAATAACATGTTAAGGAAAAGCTGTAAAATAATAGTAAATGGTGTTTGCTTGATATATATAATGTTAATAGACCATACACTTTATAAATTTACAACCCCAATTCCAAAAAGGTTGGAACGCTGCATAAATTGTAAATAAATGTAAATAAAAACAGAATGCAATGATTTGTAAATTTCAGAAACTTTTACATCATTGCATTCTGTTTTTATTTACATTACACACAGCATCCCAACTTTTTTGGAATTCGGGTTGGAAATAATCAAAAACAAATTACAATTATTATTTGAAGGATACTAATATCTTTTAAAAGATTAAGTTAAGTTAATATGTTCGAAATTTGCTTTCTTATCTATTACCATTGTATTGACTGCACATGATATTTGTAAAGTAACTGAAAGTGATGTGCATTTAATAGCCTAAATGTTTACATACTGATTTATTTCTTTATTTGGGATTTTAAAAGCAAGTAGAAAATATGTTGAATGCTTAATGTCATTCACCCAAATGAAATCAACATCATTTCAAGGTAAGCAAACCAATTAGGGCGATTTTATATTTATTTTAAATGGCGTGAACAACATTGATTCAACATGACTTTAATGAGCAAAAAGATGTTGGATCAGTGTCGGAGATGAACATTGTTACCCTCCCCATGAGTTTTCGACCAGCAAAGATCATTTCAAGAGCAAGATTTGTAACAGTCTGGGAGGCCACAAAGGAACCCAGGGTAACTTCTAAGCAACTAACGGCCTATCTCACATCAGGAGATATACATCAGGAGAATATTGAACAACGATGGTGTGCATGGCAGGGTTGCAAAAAGAAAACCACTGCTCTACAAAAAGAACATTTCTGCAAAGATCATGTGGACAAGCCAGAAGGCTATTGGATAAATTAATTGTCGATAGATGAGGCCAAAATTAAACTTATTGGTTTAAATGAGAAGCATTATGTTTGGGGAAAGGAAAACATTGCATTCCAGCATGAGAACCTTATCCCATCTGTGAAACATGGTGGTGGTAGTGCCATGGTTTGGGTGCGTTTTGCTGCATCTGGGCCAGGACGACTTCCCATCATTGATGGAACAATGAATTCTGAATTATAAATCTGATCAAGAGTAAGTGGGTCATGCAGCAAGACAATAACCTTAAGCACACATAATGTTCTACCAAAGCATGGTTAAAGAAGAATAAAGTTTATGTTTTGGAATGGCCAAGTCAAAGTCCTGACCTTAATCTAATAGAAATGCTCCGGAAGGACCCGAAGAAAGCAGTTCATGCGAGGAAACCCAGGGTTAGGGTTGAAGTTGTTCTGTAATGAAATTCCTCCAAGCTGATATGCAGGACTGATCAACAGTTGCCAGAAATGTTATTGCTGCACAAAGGGGTCACACCAGATACTGTAAGCAAAGGTTCATATACTTTTGCCACTCACAGATATGTAATATTGGATCATTTTCTTCAATAAATAAATGACCAAGTGTAATAATGCATCTTATTTAATTGGGTTCGCGTTGTCTACTTTTAGGACTTTTGTGAAAATCTGATGATGTTTTCGGAGATATTTATGCAGAAATACAGAAAATTCTATAAGATTCACAAACTTTCAAGCACCACTATATATGACATTTAAATAAGGGTCTTGTCTTTGTGAAGAACTTTGTGTTTGTTTAAGAGTTATGAGTTATATTTGCAATACTGTGAGTGTTTGTGAATGGAAGAAAATTTTGTTTTGGCAAAAGCAATAAATTAACCCACTACTGCATGACCACAGGCAACAGCGTCTCATGCATAACACATTTTATTTTACTACATAGAATTAGCCAAAGTAAAAAAAACTATGAACAATTGGTCATTTTCAAATAAAAGAAATAAACACTTATTTTTTTCAAATCTACCCAATGATTCATTTTATTTTTTTCATTTTCTCTGTGTATTGTGTATATGTAAATAGACACAAGGAATAAATGTCAAAAGAAAAGTGTTTGGAAACAAGATTATATTTGCAGTATTTTTGTGGTTGAATTTCCTCATTTGTAAGTCACTTTGGATCTGTTAAATGAATAATTGTAAATGCAAATAAAAAATACTGAGTCTAACAGATTTTATTAAATGTTACATTTCAGGGTCTGAAAGTGCTGTGTAATCATAGAAAGGATGCAGTGGTTCAAAATGATTTTTCTAGGGTAAGTATGACATTCTACAAAGTAATCATAAGTGGTTACGGGATATTTAGTTACAATTCTCTCTGAGCTGAACTTCATCTAACATTGCTTTATATAACTGTAATTATAGGAATATTTACTAAAATGATGATATATACATTATATGGCCAAACTGGACATCGGACCATCAATCCCAGATATGTTTTTGAACATCGCATTCCAGATCCAACTGGCGTTCCAGTTCATCCCAAACGTGTTCTGTGGGGTTGAGGTCAGTCCACTCGAGATCTTCCACTGCAACTTTGGCAAACCATGTCTTCATGGAGCTCGTTCTGTGCACAGGAGCATTGTCATGCTGGAATGTTTGTGTTTGATACCTTAGATCCAATGAAGGAAAATTACAATACAAAGGGTACAAAGGTATTATTGTGTGCTTCCAAATTTGATGCAACAGTTTGGAGAAGGCCTATATATGGGTGTGATGGTCAGACTTCCACAAATTTTTGGCCATGTGTATAATTGATATAGTTTATGCATTCAATACAAATACATTATTTCTCATTAAATAAGAATTCCTAAAAAATTGCAAGATCATTCAGACTGCAGTGAAAGCTATAGTTATTGCACCTGACTAGACAGAAAATTGGACATAAGGTTATGGGCCATTGTTGCAGATAAAAGAAACTAAAAGATTGGGAACATTTTTTTCCAAGCATAAGCTATTTTCTGTCGAAACAATGACTGTGCAATACCTATAATCATGCTGGTTCCTAATGCATAAAAAGAGACAATAGTGCAAGTGATATTTTGATTTAGGTCATACTGGATTGTGGAGAATATCCATAGATGTAAATTTACAATAACCCCCATTGAGCAAATGAAGTGAAGTATAGCATGTATTGCAATACTTCTGATGGTCATCCGTATCTGTGTCTGGAATCGGGGAGAAGAGAGGGTGTTGCTCTCCTCCATGTTCTTCAGGTGTTTCCACAAGTAAATAACAGTTGCACAACTTGATGTTGACATCCCACACAGATTTAACATCAAAAGTCCTAATGTCATACAAAAGACTACAAACCATGCATAACTGACCATCATAAAGGAAGAATTAGTGTCAGGATGTGTACTTGTATTATTATCACTCGCATCATTTGGAAACATTACAAAGACTGCAGTGTTTAAACTCAATCCAAATAGATAGACAATTCCGTTGATAAGCAAAGCACAGTAAATAAAGGCACGAATGTTCTTCTTCAACCAGATGAAGCGAGAGGGTGTTTGAGTAATTTGGCAGTAATAGAACACATTCTGCCAAAAGGATGAGGTTACACTAGTCATCATAATGTAAACCACACACTGTGTAACAACATAAGGTAGCAAATCCCAGCTTGGTGGGAAAATATTGATACAGACCTTTAAAAGAGTACAGACATTGATTGTAATGTTGCATCCAAGTAATATTCCTTGTAAAACATTAAGAGGTTGTTTCAGTTGCTCTTGCTCATGCTGTTGAAAGACCAGACAGTAGATGAAAAAAATGTTCATAAAGATGCTGAAAACAGATCCAGGTACATTCACTGAAGCAAAATCTTGAGAACTCATTTCAAAATAGAAACTTGATTCACTGGAATCCATTTTTGCTATCCTGTCTTTATGTTAAGAAAAGTAATCAAATATGATGTGATGCAGGACTGTTACAGTGTTATTGTTATTCCCTGTTAATATCCCCAGACAAAAACAAACAGGGTGGTTCTTCCCTGCCTCCTCAGCAGGTTTTGCTTAATGGGCTCAGACGTGCTTGTCCCTTTAAATAAGAACATCATGACCACTTCCTTCAAACCATCACACATATATTTCCATATGTAGACAATACTTACACAGCTTTATGAATGTACCCCGCACATTTTATACAGCAGTGTCATAGTAGTAATGGTAATAGATGTATTTAACAGAATCATTGAATAGAACAGTACCTATAGCATTAATTGTTTAAATCTAAGGTAGGTCACACTGTTTACATATATTTTAAAAAAGCACAATACCAGGTGTTGTTTATGTCTTTGAATTTCCTTTTTGCTCTAAATTGCCCAATGTGTTTTGACCTTTTACTTTCATACTTACAGTGGGGGAAATAAGTATTGAATGCATCAACATTTTTTTCAGTAAATATATTTCCAATGAGGCTATTCACATGAAATTTTCACCAGACATCGATATTAACTCAAGAAATCCACACATATAAAGAATTCACAACATTAAAGTCCATAAATAAAGTTATGTGTGATAAAGTGAAATGACACAGGAAAAAATTGTTGAACACGCTAAGAAAAAGCAGTTCTCCGAGGCAAGGTAAGGCAAGGAACCAGCTGAAATCTGTAAGTAGTTAGAAAGTCAGTATACCTCCTATCTGTGCAAATTAATATCAACTGGGTTAGTAAATTGATGGTTTATAAAAAGGCTTTTCGTAGTTCTTAAATGATTGTTCTCCAACATTATTGAAAGTATTCTCAGAAAATCATATGGAAATTAAAATGAAATGCCACTTGAAGTATTCATCCCATTTTGACTCACAGCAGTGTAAGTGCATTTTATAATAAATTCTTTTGTCGTGTACAGTGAACTTTTCTGATCTTTTTGGAATGTAGCAAATCAAAAAACTAAAGTAAATACTATTAGAAGGCTATTGTAGCCTTACAGTTTCTTGATTTGGGTAAGACATTGTTTTGAAACATAGTTAGCTTGTTTAATCAGGTTAGACCAGGGGCGTCGGTGCCAGTGTGGTGCAGGTTTTCATTCCAACCAAGCAGAAGCCACACCTGAGTCGATTGAAAGCCAAGATCAACTGATTAACCAGGTGGAATCAGGTGTGCCTCCTGCTTGGTTGGAATGAAAATCTGCACCCACACCAGCCCTTTGCGGATAAGATTGGACACCCCTGGGTTAGACAGATGAGAGAGAAAATTTTCCAGAACTGTCCACAAGGTGACTGGAGTTTAATAAAATTATGTTCCGCAAATTGTTATTTGTTCTTAGAATTTGAAAAATGATTTTTCCAGCAACACAGTTTTTTCAGTGTTTTTCTGTTTTTGTAAGGCATAGTGGTGGGGCTCACATAAAAAACAAATACAGATAATGGCGTTGTGTTACATAACAAGTATTTAGACAGATGATAACAGTTTTTAAGTTCATTTGAAGCCCTCATTGAGTACAGGCTACAGTACAGTATGTGCAGAAATCTCTAATGGGATTCAGATAGCTTCAAAAAGGCTAGTTGTTGTTATTATGCTAACTTTGCATGATGGATTCACACCAGTTTTATAAATATGGAAACTAAATAAGAGAAATTATACAATTAAAAGACCCAATAAGACGAAAAACTCTATAAAGAAGCCTGTTATTTAAGCATTTAATCCCATAATCCTTAACAAGTTTGTGATTACGCATAGTATCCCTAATTTTAAAACCTAGAAAAGTAGAAGCATGGAGAGACTTGGAATTTTGGGGAACCCTTGTATTAATAAATTAGTCCTATTAATGAGCTCTTTTTTGCCAGGTGCAACAGTGCTGCTTGACAGGTAGGTAGCTTGTTTTACTTAGCAATGGACATGATTTCCATTCTTATTTACAAAGCAAAATAACCACTCACAGGGCATATTATTATTATTATTATTATTATTATTATTATTATTATTATTATTATTGTTGTTGTTGTTGTTATTATTATTATTATTATTGCTTTATGCTGTGTATTTGTAGTAGTATCATCTGGAATATTACAGGTGTCACAGTTTATTAATCAGTTGAACGTATCTTAAAAGCAAAATATGCATTAACAACTTTAAATTGTTAAGAAATTAAAACTAATAGAAACTGTAATGTCATTCTGAGAGTGAAAAATACATACAGTTCTTGAAACTAGACAAAAATGTTCAGACATAGACAAAGGTAGACATTTTTCTCTTTTATTATCAGTCTTTTTTTCAGGGGAAGCAAGTTACCAGTGGTGTGCATTTCTGATTTGCAGTATACTGTATATCTGCAATACTAAGAAATATAATGGCTCCAAAATAAAGCCATGTTTTTACCATATTTCTATACAAACAAAAGAAACATGCTGTCATATATTGAGCTGCCGCTCCATATAGCCTAGTCAGACCACACAGTCTGCACAGAGCTGCATATCTCTGCTGGGCTCTCCACAAAAATAATTATTAAAAAAAAAATTATTATAAAACTTCTACTTTCATTGTGCGTGTTCTTTGTAGTCCTTAAATAACCGTTCTCCAACATTATTGAAAGAAAATGTTCTTAGCAACATCCACACCCACTACAAATACAAAAACAGATACAATAACAGCTTTTATGGTCATTTGATGGCCACTGACAGTCTCACAACCCCTAATGACCCTTCTTGAGCCCAGGCTACAGAATGTGCAGAAATCTGTAATGGGACTCAGATAGCTAAATTCACAAAGGCTAGTTGTGGCCGTGACACTAACTTTGCACTATAGATTCACACTAGTTTTATAAATATGGAAATTAAAGACACAATCATCACTGTACAATTAAAAGACCCAACAAGACAAGAAAATCTATGAAAAAGGCTGTTATTTAAGCATTTAATAGAATAATTTTAAACAAGATTATGATTATGCTTAGTATCCATAATTTTAAGACCTAGGCAAGTAGAAATGTGTGCAGACTTGGGATTTTGGAAACCCTTGTATGTGAGTCCTATCGATGGGCTTTTTTTTTTTTTTTTTTTTTGCCATGTAATTAATATAATAGTAAAATAATAAAGTCTCTAAAAATGCAAATGAGTCAAATCGTCCTTATGCAGGTGCCACACTGCTGGGTGACATGTAAGTAGCTTGTTTTATTTAGCAATGGACATATGATTTCCATTCTTATTTACAAAGCAAAATAACCACTCATAGGGCATATTACATTGCTATATACTGTATATTTGTATAATTACAACCTGGAACTGAAATGGACTTAACTGGGATTTTTACAATTTTATTTACACAATATGTCTAACATACTGTATGAAGGTATTTTTTGTGTGTGACAAATTGCAGAAAGCTGATTGTTGCATAAATGTGCTGCCTTTGGTTGCAATTACAGCTGCATAGCTTCTAGGACATATTTTTATCAGCTTTGCACATCTGTATCCTGATATTTTTGTCTATTCTTCTTGGCAAAATTGATCAATCTCTGTCAGATTGGAGGGAAACCACTCTTCATGTATTGCAACAGATTGTCAGGTTCACAGGGCTTTTATACGTTCAGGTATTTTGTTTCTTTGTTTTTTTTTGTTTTTGTTTTGTTTTTTTGTTAACCATTCCAGTGTAGCTTTGACTGTCATCCTGTTGATGTGTAAGAATTGTAAGTCACAAGTTTCTTGCAGACTGGAACAGGTTTTCTTCCAGGATTGCCCTGTATTTGGCTTCCCTGACCAATGCCTTCCTTACTTGATCACTGACTTTTTGTTTATGGCCTCCTCTAGGCTATTGCTAATGTGAAGTTACTATTGTGCTATATTCTTTTCATTTTTTAGTAATAGATTTAATGGTTTAAACACTAAAATATACTGTATGTGGACAGCATAAATGTACTGTTCATTACAAGAATAGTGCTCAGTTTTGCTCTCATTACATTACACTCATTACATAAACCGTCTACACACACTAAAATGGCAGGTTTTTGTGATTAAAAAAAAAAAAAAATTCAAGATAAATCATGTCAGAACTTGTTCTACACACATTGTGAAATTACAACATGTAGAAATTAAGTGGAAAAACAATCCGAAACATTTTATGTAAAAATAGTAAAAATAAAAACTTACAATAACCTAGTTGCATAAGTTTGCACATCCCTAAACTAATACTTTGTTGAAGCACCTTTTGATTTTATTACACCACTCAGTCTTTTGAAGTAAGTCTAACAGCATTTCACATCTTGTTTAAATTCTTATAGGAATTCCTTATAAATGCCAGTGATTAACAGCTGAAATATTGTAAATATTATGGCCCAAATGAGAGACTCAAATTCCCAGGGAATTTTATTATTATATGTAAACATTAATTAAGTAGATGGCTACTGTAGCCAGCCCATTTTTGGGTTAAAAATTTTTGCACATAAAGCAGCAGACAATAGGTGGTTATATAGTTTTAAATGCAAAAATTCCTTTTTGATTCCACCTTGAGGATTAAATGAATTAATTGGAAATGGTCTGCACTTATATAACACTTTTTTATTCATAGCAGTTCCAAAGCGCTTTACACTGTGTCTCATTCACCCATTCACACACACACACACTCACACACACTCACACACACCAATGGTAGCAGAGCTGCCATGCAAGGTGCTAGCTTGGCGTCAGGAGCAACTTGGGGTTCAGTGTCTTGCCCAAGGATGTGGAGTGGAGTCATGTGGAGTCATGTGGAGTCATGTGGGCTGGGAATCGAACCGCCAACCCTACGATTAGTGGACAACCCGCTCTACCACCTGATCCACAGCCTCCCCATGTATTGTGAGGGCATCTCCTGTGCACAGCCTGCTTCCGGTCACCCCACAGATTTGTAGTCTGGATTCAGGTCCGGGCTCTGGTGAGATCATTCAAAAAAGCATTGATCTTCTTTTGGTTAAGCCATTCCTTTGTTGTTTTGGATGCATGCTTTGGGTCATTGTCATGTTGAAATTTTAAATTCCTTTTCATCTTTATCTTACTAGCAGACAGCTGAATGTTTTGCACTAAAATTGGCTAGTATGTGTAGGTATTCATGAGCACCTTCACCTTGATAAAAGTCCCAGTTCTGGCTAAAGAAATGCAGCCCTAAAGCATAATGCTGCACTGTGGGATGGTGTTCTTTTGGTGATGTGCTTTTTTTGTGCCAAACATACCTTTTGTAATTATGGAATTATTATACCTTTTAGAATTGGTCTCATCAGACCATAGCACATTTTGCCGCATGGTTTGGGGCGAATTAGTTGTGCTTGGACTCCTTTAATGTTGCTGTTGGTTTCTTGGCAGCCTCCCTGGTAAGCTTTTGTCTTGTCCTTTTGTAAATTTGGAAGGACTTCCTGTTCTTGGTGATGTCACTGCGGTACCCCATTTCTCCATTTGTGGCTGATGGCCTTCACAGTGTTCCATAAAACATGTAATGTTTTGGAAATGTTTTTGTACCCCTTGCCTGATCCAATTCCTTTTTACAGAGAGAGCCTGTACATGCTTTGTAAGCTCTTTGTGGACCATGGCTTCAGCAGTCAGATGAAACCAAGAAGATGTCAAGAAAATCCTACAGAAACAGCTGATCTTTATTTGTGCTTAATTAGAATAATGTCATCGATGACAAACGTACAATATATCATACAAACACCTATACCACTAAATCAACATCTCATTTGTATACAAACATCTCACAAATACTCTACCTGTATTTACAGTTCAGATTGCCCATATATCAGAGGCCAGTTGTTGAAAATACTGATGCCCATAAAAAGAACAAACTAAACACTGCCCAAAAGTAACTGATGGAGTATGAATTGAGTTTTATGATTATGTACATTCAGATTTTCAAAACAGAAATTCAATATAACTTACCAAAGACAATCTATCAAGCAATCAGTATTACCTACAATAAAACATACATACTGGTTTAATTTTGTGTATATAGTACATAACAATATTAATAGAACCCATTATACATATAGGCGTTCAGTGGGGTTGAGGTCAGGGCTCTTTGCAGGACACTCGAGTTCTTCTACCTTGACACATTGCATTTTCATGGACCTGGCTTTGTGCATTGTCATGCTGGAATATGTTTGTGCCTCTTAGTTGCAGTGAAGTGAAATTGTAATGCTACAGAAATTGTAATGCTACTGGGACACACAACACCTGGAATTACATATCATTTCAAGGTAGGTTATTAATGCTGATGTTTATCATGTGTTGATGTTAACTAATGCAATATATAAGTTATTTAAATAAATGTTATCAAAATTTAACTTGGGATTGCACTTGTGCGTCATCTACTGGTAGGAATAATTATGCATGAAACAGTACAGTTGCAATGTGATTTAGAATGGTGATTTGCTTGACCCTAAAGTGTTATTGATATTTTAAATACTGTTGCCATGGCAATGAATCAAATTTTAATAATCTACTTGGGTGTTTTTGAGGCTCTTAGCATGCTTCAAATTACATCAAACTCCACACACACATCAGAGTTGTCGGCCAGTAGACACTGGCAAAACCTTAGAAACAGGCGTGGAGAGGGAGCTCTGTAGTCAAAAGTGGAGGAGGGGGTTAGTTTTACCTACAGTCACTAAACTCAGTAGGCCTACATATATTGTTCTCATCGTGCTAGACAACCTTCAAAATGACAGTCATTAACTCCTCCCAACATGAAGTTGGCCATTATAGATTTAATGTGGATTTTTTGAAAATCACAGCTATGAACTTTTAAATGCTCCTCCTAGGGGATTTATTTGATTGTCACCAAACATGGACAAAATTATGCCAAACCATTGAAAATGATAAATTCCAAAGGGATTTTTGATATCTGGAATGGTTTCGAGATGGGGAGGCAATAAATTTATGACAAAAAAGGGAAAACATTAGTGTCTCGTATATTCTGCAATGCAATGGGTGATTTAGATGAAACTTGAGCTGTGTGTTTGGTCACAGGGGCTGATCACAGGGATATGACTACTGTGAGACATGGTCATGGCACCACCAACTGGCATCAGGAAGTGTGTGACAGACTTTGCAATAATCCTCTTATTTTTACCCAAATCGCCTCAAACTTGGTCAGAATAATGTCAAGCCATGGCTGATGTAAAATTGTTAGTTTTTTTTGATATATTAAATAGTGTTGCCATGGAAACCCATCAAACATAAATACTATTTTCTGGTGTTTTTCAGGCTCTTAGCATGCTTAAAATTTCATGAAAGTTAGCACACACGTTAGAGCTGTCAGCCGTTAGAAGTGCGCAAAAGCTAAGACATGGGCATGGAGGAGGGCTCTTGTAGTGCCCCCTTTTGACTAAAGTTGTGGGGTCAGTTTTACCTAGTCACCAAATTTGGTAGGAGGGGTTCTCCTACAAGCTAGACAACTTTCAAAATGACAGACATTACCTCCGCCCAACAGGATGTTTTAGAGGAATCTTATATCTTATTGCCTCATATCTTATGCAAGCAATGAGTGATTTAGATGAAACTTGAGCTGTGTGTTTGGTCACAGGGGCTGATCACATGGATGTGACTAATGTGAGTTACAGTCATAGCACCACCAACTGGTAGCAGGCAGTGTGTCACTTAAAAGAGAACTTTAACTAGTCTTCTTATATTTTCCAGAATCGCTTCAAACTTAGTCAGAATATTGTTGAGACATGACTGATGTAAAATTGCAAAAGGAGTTTTGATATCTTAAAAAGAGTGTTGCCATGGTAACACATCAAACTTTAATACTCTTTTCTTCTGTCACTTCGGGTGTTTTACTCTACAGCACTCGCTTCACTATGTATTGCATTTTCATACAGCTACCGGATGGCGATGGCACCGTAGTGCTTGGGCCCATCCTCGCTGTTTGCAGCTATATTTAAATATTGAGTCCATAAGTTTGAAATACTATCTAAAGCCTATCGATAGCACTGAAGTTGATCATTTGTATTTAATGGAGTGAAAGTTCACTATCTCCGTGTGCTCCTAGAAAAAGTCACTTTTCGTCATCTAACATGCTAGCAACCCATATCTGTTTGGAAAAGGTGTAAGTACCCAAGGCCAATCTAAAAGTCACAAAATACAAGCCAATTGTCATTACTGCTGCTTTATTTCAAATATGTCTGACTAAAACGCCAGCTTTAAATGACCATCCACAGGGGAGAAAAGAAAATACTTGTAGGCATAAAATACTTCAGTTATTAAAAATGTAAGTTATTGGCAAAAACATCATACACCTTATAAACACATACATAGCAAAATAACAGCTACTTGGTACACACACACACACACACACACACACACATCCACAAACAAACACACGCACACATACAAACCTCAAGGTTGTTCTGTAGATCATGATTTGAGAAATTATATCTAACTGGAAAGCATATTTATCTGTAAATGACATTAAGTTAATTGAATAAATAAGAATGTTGCACTGTTCATTGTGGTATCATGGGTATAGTGCCGTAATCTACATTATGTGAAGAAATAGCACCAAGTGGATTAATTCACTGCATGTCCTTAAGGGAATGTTAACATAATGACCTACTTTGTCCTGTTACATCTACTCATAAAACAGGCTACAGCAATATACCATTTATACAGCTTACCAGCTTTTAAAGAGTTCTCCTAACTTCTCAGGCTTAAATACAATAAGTTTATACAGACATATGCACACATTTACGTTACCCTAGAAGGTGTATAGTTTGCCTTACTTTAAATGTGTTACTTCTTTGGATTATTCCATTTGAGATCAAACATCTGTGTCGACAGACACACTGAACAGTGCAACACTGGATTTGCTAACAGCATTTATATTGAGCACAATTCCCCTTGTGATTATTTCACAGTTCTAAGAAGCGGATGAAATGATGTTGATTTCTTTCCTGTCAGCTTGTTTTCACATTCATAGGCTACTTAGTGGTCAGTGTTGTCCCTATCCATGGTCAGCTCCATCTTGCTATCAATGGAGCCTTTGCTACATTCCTTATGAGAGCACTGTTAACTCCAAGGCAGTGTGGAGTCAAAAATAATCCCTCCGCCGTGAGTCATCACTGATGAATGATGGATTCCACTGTGCTGGGTAAATGCAGGAGTGTCGTGAACCAGGCAGGCCTGAGAATGGATAAAGCCCATTCCTCTCCAGATCAGCATTTCGCAGAGCTGGCTGAAAAAATAAATACATAAAATGTAATTTATGGGATGTAACTGCAATTAAAAAATCTGTTCCTTAAACCGTAGAAGCCAAAACAATATGACAAAGATCATAACTATTTTTTGTTGTAGAAGCAGTAGTAGTAGTAGTTATTTTAATTAGAGTCATTTTGATTACGCACAGAGTAATAAATATCGGTCATCTGCAAGAGATTCTTGGTACTGCCATTTTCTTGCATCTCAATGGTCTCCCTGCCCCACTCCATTGATACACGACTACTCTTGGGAAAGTCACCATATGGAGACATTTGAAGATCCCCACTTTTGAAGATGATTTTATTAATGTCATTCTTGTCCTTCCTGTAAAAGAGGGTCATTTGTAAAGGTGATTATTCGTAAATGATGCCACATTATTAATGAAGGACAGAAAATATATAAATATAAGCTACAGTGCCACTAATATTGGCACCCTTGATAAATATGAGCAAAGAAGGCTATGAAAACCTTTTGATCTTTTGTTAAAAAAAAAATCACAAAAATTCTCTGCTCTCATGGATATCAAACAATTGCAAACAAAACACAGGTTTATCAAAAAAAAAAAAAAAAAAAAAACTTTGTTAAATATAGGTGTGCAACGATTATTGGCATCCTTTTAGTCAATACTTTGTGCTACCTCCTGTTGCCAAGATAACAGCTCTGAGTCTTCTCCTATAATGCCTGATAAGGTTGGAGAATGCATGACAAGGGACCTGAGACTGTTCCTCCATACAGAATCACTCCAGATCCTTCAAAGTACGAGGTCCACGCTGGTGGACTCTCCTCTTCAGTTCACCCCACAGGTTTTCTAAGGGTTATAAATCAGGGGACTGGGATGGCCATGGCAGGACCTTGATTTTGTGGTCAGTAAACCATTTTTGCGTTGATGTTTTGGATCATTGTCCTGCTGGAAGATCCAACCACGGCCCATTTTAAGCTTTCTGGCAAAGGCAGTCAGGTTTTCATTTAATATCTGTTGATATTTGAGTCCATGATGCCATGTATCCTAATAAAATGTCCAGGTCCTCTGGCAGAAAAATAATCCCAAAACATTAAAGAGCCACCACCACAATGATCCTTGGAGATTTTTTGGCCACTTGAACCATGCTCTTCACAGTGTGTTGAGACAGTGTAGACACACGTCCAATTCCAGGTTGATTCATAACATTTCCAGTTGACTGGAACTTCTTAATTATTGCCCTGATGGTGGAAATGGGCATTTTCAATTCTTGTGCTATTTTCTTATAGCCACTTTGCCGCACATCACAGCTATATTCCACATATATGTGTTACCTCATATTTATTCCCCTGTGAAACAGGAAGTCATGGAAGTCCTGAACAAGTTCCTGTTCCTAGTCACCCAGGTGTACTAAAAAAAAATGAAAATATCAATGGGAATATACTTAAAATATGTTTTTCTCATATGAATTCATAGTGTGGCAATAATTCATATGGTGCGGATAATTGTTGCACACCTATATTTAACAAAGATTTTTTTTGTTTGCAATTGTTTGATATCCATAAGAGCAAAGTATTTTTGTAACAAAAGATCAAAAGGTTAAACAATAAAGACCGTTTACAATTCACCACTTCACAGCCTTCTTTGCTCATATTTACCAAGGGTACCAATATCAGTGGAAGGCACTGTACATAGTATACCTTTTACAGCAAATTAATATGTTTTAGTTGTATACCTTAAAACTTATTATTTTACAAATAGTCATACATACCTGCAACAGGTTACAATGAGAGCAATGATAACGATGAGCAACAACCCCCCAGCTGCAGGAGAAACCACCTTTGCTATCAGCCCATAAACTGTACCAAAGAAAAAGAGATTTGCTTTTGAAAAAAAAGGGATTTGGATAAAATCTACTGTTAATGTCTAAATGTCATGTAAACATACTAAGCCCCTTGTGTTTCCTGAGGTCTGAATTTTATGCTGATTAAGTTATTTATGTTGAATAAGCTTCTGTAAAAAGTAACATTTTAAGTGTTTCTAATTAACCATTTCCATTTTAGCAGTGGAAAAAAGCGACAGCTAGCCACAGTGTACAAGATTTTAATACTAAATATTACAGATATTTTGATAGGCCTAGGAAAAATATAAAAGGACACTCACAATTATTGCAGTTGAATCCCCCAAATCCAAATGCACATCTGAAAGACACATGCAACAAAATAAAAATAAAAATAAATAAATATTGAACCTTGCAGATTTGCATAATTCATGTGAATATTGGTGCACCTGCTCCTTTAATAATCTATTTCATTTCTAATTTTCTTATTCCATTATATACAGTATTTATACAGCGCATACATACATACATACATACATACACACACCATTTAGATTATACATTTTTGTTTTTATGTATATTTTTGCCTCTTTTCTTTATATAGATTATTTATTTGTATCATAAAAGAGGTATAAAATGCCTGAAGATGTAAAAAACCTTAACGGTTAAGTGTGATTTTCTCACAAGGATAAAATGTGATGCTCCTGTGCTGCTGTCGGAATGGAAACTTTAAATGTTATTTTCTCCCTCTTCACTTTTGGTTCTAGCCGCTAGCCTGAGTAAAAGGCTATAACCTTCTAGTAAAAGGCTATAACATCTTTCAGCTCCGCTAGTTTTCAGAACTATAAATAGTATATATAAAAAGTCATTTTCACACACATTTTAAATTGCAGGCTCAGGGAGTGCTCAGGGAGCAATTTAATTTTATTGCATTCGTCCAATCAGAGTAAAGACATTTTATTCTATGTGAAGTTTTAAAGTACCAACAACAATGCTGAATTTCAAAAGCACATAACCAATGTTGGGTAAGTTACACCAAAAAGTAATGCACTACAGATTACTAATTACTAAAATTGTAATCTGATTACATTACTGATTACTCCATGTAAAAAGTCATCAGATTACTAATTACTTTCACGTTACTTTTAAAACCTATCAAACCTAAAAAAATACATTACAAAGTGAAACTCATAGTTATTTCAGTAATTTTCACACGCGTCACTGTATGACTTGATCAGAAAAAGTGGGATTTTCCATAAAACTTCTCAGGTGTTGTCACTGTTTGTAGGACTACCAGACCGATAAAATATCAAACTTTTCTAGCTCACCTAGTTTGCTGTTGCTAGCCAAGGGGATATCATTATATGAGTTTAGATGCTACAGTGTCATGGAAAGTACATTACCTTTCCTTATGCTCTGCTCAGATCATGTTCACGTAAACTGGACTTCATATTTACACACCTTGTTTTCTTGCTCAGCCTCAGAGGATGTTACTGTTTCAGTTTCAACCCCTTTACTGGTTTAAAATAAACTGGCGTATATCCATTCTTCCTCACACTGATTGTGAGCTAGCGTTTGGCAGAATTGACAAACTGTCACCCAATAAGACACGAGTATTTCCACGTATTTTCCTGTAAACTTGTCTGATTGGTCTCGCCTCTGTTCGGTGAAGATATAACATTACAGGCGGTCTTCCTTTACTGACGTTCAGTTACGTACTGACAAACCATCCCAAGTGGAGAATTATTTGGGGCTTAAGAAAAAATCTTCAGGGCAAAACGTGATTTATTTTAAAATTGCATTTTACTTAACAATAAATTTGTAATGTAATTTTACTGACATCAGTAACTGTAATCAGATTACATAAATTTAAAATGTAATGCGCCATATTACTATGTTATCAGAAAAAGTCATTCGATTACAGTAACGTGTTACTTTGTCTAAAATCTTTCTAAACTTTGTAAAACGTTACACCCAACTCTGCACATAACAGACACTGATAGATTCTATACTTACTCCATACAAGTTCCATTAACAAGTTTAAAGCCATCGCCACAGTCTGAAATGAGGAAAATATCAGGAAAATGACTTGAAATGCACATAAATAATATTCAATATACAGTATTCTCAGTACTGATGGGAAGAGACAATCACATGCTTGTTTAAAATGTTTCTAAAATGCCTATAGCTCCTACCTCTACAGGTACTGTCTTCTGGGTTCTTTTTGAAGTATCCTTCATGGCACTGGCAGTATGGAATTCCCTCAGTATCATTGCACACGGCATACTGAGTGTCACATCTATTCTTCTGGGCTGAGCACAGACTCTCCACTGGAAGAAGAGTGGTGTCAGAGATAAGAGTTAGTCTAGGGCTAAATTTATCCTTAATTGTGTGTTGTTTTTAATTGCTTACTCAAGTGTTCATAGGGTTACTGTACCTTGATAAGCAAGCTGGTGTTGGAGCTTTAAGGAACAGTGCGACTGTGGTTTGTTGCAGTTTCTGAGAGACATCTGGATCCTGAAGAAGATGTCATTGCTGGTCACATTAGCGGACATAGAAAACATGTTCACAGCCAGGATGTGCAACCTGTCCAAATACCTGCACACAAAAACAATTAAGTCATGTCTGACTGATCAATAAAACTACGACTGCTACGATACATTCTGATATTTCTGTGTAAGCTAGCAAACGCAATGACTGAGATACCAAAATCTCTTTGTCAATCTCTCTCTACCTGTGGTTAGTTTTTATACAGTATATGGCCAAAAGCATGTGGTCACACCCATACGTGGTTCTTCCCCAAATTGTTGCCACAAAGTTGGAAGAACACAATTGTACAGAATGTTTTTGTATGCTGTAGCATTACAATTTCCCTTCTCTGGAACTAAGGGGTCCAAACCTGTTCCAGCATGACAATGATCCTGTGCACAAAGCGAGCTCCATGAAGACATGGTTTGTCAAGTGGAAGAACTCGAGTGGCCTGCACAGAGCCCTGACCTCAACCCCACTGAACACCTTTAGGATGAACTGGAACACCCCAGACCTCCTCGCACAAAATCAGTGTATGACAGTGTCTTTGCAGATGACTGAGCACAAATCCCAACAGCCACGCTCCAAAATCTAATGGGAAAAGCCTTCCCAGAAGAGTGGAGATTATTACAACAGCAAATGGGGACTAAATCTGGAATGGGATGTTCAAAAAGCACATACAAGTGCAATGGTCCGGTCTCCACAAACGTTTGGTCATATAGGGAATATTAATTCAACTTGAATTGGCAACCATTGTCTTAAGTCATAGTCTACATAATATTATAGCCTATCTGAATAATAATGTATTTGACATTAAACTGAATATTTAATAACTATAACAAATCTAAACTTACCGCAGAGTTGATCGTCTATAACCACGCAGGTTTGAGAGTGAGGCATTCAACTGGGGAAAAATATATATATTTAAAATAATATAATGATTCAAAATTTCACAAACTTCACAATGTATATCAAATAATTTTGAGATTATTCAGAATTTCTTATAAAAGAATTTTTACAAAAGGTCTTCTGTGTCACTGTATTGCTATAGTCAATACAGATTCTCCCATAAAATGTCACTGTTCCTGTCATCCAGGGCATTCAATATGCTTAATCAGCATCATCTGCTGTTGTGAAAATGCATAATGAATGCATAAGTGAAGTGTGTGTATAGAAGACAGGTGTGCTTTTACAGTTGTGTTCTCTGTACATACCAACTGTGAGATCTCTCTGTGCGAGTCATGCAGAGAACTGTTCACACTAAAAATCCCTAAGAACGTCTTTGCTGTGGGGCAGAATAACAAAAAGCCATAGTCATTACATCATGTGAACACCTAATGACTGATTCTGAAAATTGTCTTTTAACACTTTTGAATGCAGCCAGTTCCAGTTTTATGTTACTTTTCAAGGCCCCATTCTGCCTGCTTTCTGCAAGGAACAAAGTTTAACCACCTACTTTGTGTACAGCTACGTCCATCTTGCAGGTCATAACCTAGGGCACAGTCACAGCTGAACGAACCTCTGGTGTTGACACACACGGAGTCTTGAGGGCACGGACTGCTCACACACTCATCCACATCTGCAGAACAATATGAAAACATAACATGGGCCATCAATCAGGCGCTTTTCATCTCAAAGTAACCACATGACCTGCTCACATTTCAATTTCAACATGTGCAATGTAATGAACTCTGCAACTCTACAATGAATTCTACAACTGTTTTTACCTGGCTTAAGTGTATTTGTAGATGAAATGGAATTTCCATGAGTGTCTTCACACATGCATAAGCAGAATGCAGCATTTACCACAGTGCACAAACAGGTAAAAGCTGCTTTATTGTTGAGCTGACCATTTTCCCTTCATTATAACAATTACAGGTCAAAGCATTTTTCAACATAATCTTTATCTATCACATCTGTAATCTATGTGTTATTTCCAGGGGCAAGAATTTTGACACGTTTTCCTGCACAGAGAAAAAAAACAGAAAACTTGTTTGTTTAAAACTCCATTATAATGGAAGACTAAGGGCAGTTCCCCCCATTTCCCACCCACCAACCCAATCTCCCAACATACAAACCAAAGAAGGTGAAGGCTAACACAGTGGTTTTCAAAGTGGGGGCCGCAGCCCCCAAGGCGGCCGCCAGGGGGCCTCAACGATTTTGTGTGAAAAATAAATAAATACACGATTCTCACTCTCAGACAACCATACACACATACACAATCAATTCCTAATGTAATGTAATGTAAAGATGAAATAGGTTATTATTAATAAAAAAAGGGGGATATATTCAGAAGTCTGTATTTTTAATGTGTTTAAAGACATCTTGCAAAAGGGGGGCCTCGGTCAAATGTTAATGCCATTTGGGGGGCCTTGCCCTGGAAAAGTTTGGGAACCCCTGGGCTAACATATACTTCCCCCAAGACATGTGAAGCCAGCCAACCAGATCTTTTCTAATTGCTGAACATGCTGCATCATAGGCAGCCATGACTGTCTAGTGTCGCTGTGATAGATTTTTTTTTTTTTTTGCTCAATTTTGCTCCCTTTGCTCCCCACCATAGATTACTGTGGCATTATCAGGATTTGAACTAGCGATATCTCAAAGAAAGGGTGAACGCTTTTCTGTTTTGCCACTGGCTGTAGTTTTGAATTTGTGTTGTGTAACTGTATTTTAAATGTTTGTAGGTAGAGTTGCCCTTAGACCTCCATTATAAGTTCAAATTCAACACATTTTCTGTTCTTTTCTCAGTGCAGGGTTATGGGTCAAAATGGTTATCAAATATTTTTAGTGTGTTTCAGGGTAGAATTTAGGCTTTCTGAATGTCCTGCTCCTTGTTCAGTGACAAACACTGCTATGCAACACCTATGTGGACTGTTCCAACACAGTGGAAATACAAGTATCCATGCCTGAGCTTCTTACCCTTAGTGCAGTTTTCTCCTCTCCAGGCAGGCAGACAATTGCACCTGTAACCACCCAATGTCGGCACACATTCGCCTCCATTTGCACAGATCTGAGGCCTACACATGTGACCTGGAAAGAAAGCACAGTACACGATAAAACACAAGCTCATACTAAGTGAGTTTCCCAAAAGCACTGTATTACTTGATTATTCTGATCATCTCAAGTCAGCAAAATGAGAAACCTGTTGAACCATTTGCAAAAATAGGGCAAGATATTTTCAAGAACAGTTTACAATATTGTATAAACTTACATTCATTTCATAAGCACTATAGTTTGACCAGTCTATATGCATCTAGAATGCAAAAATTTTACTGAAATACATCATCATAAAGGTTATAGCTAACCTAAAATATATAGATAAATAATGCAAGTGTGAGTAGTTTGAGAAAACACACCAGGAGTCAGACTTATCTTCACAAGCATCTGTGAGGTTGTGGCTTCAGTCTCAGTGCGCTTTCCTGTGGTTATTACCGCAGTACTCATGGCGGGAGTGCTCTTATTGTAGGATGCAGTGGTGTGCTGGCTGTGTGCTTTGGTGCTGCCTGGCGTAGCAGTGCTGGTCTCAAAGTGCAGTGTGCTCAGATCAGTAGAACCAGCTCCAGATTGGGATGAGCTGGCAGACAGTGAGGGAGTGGCTGTTCCAGTGGTGGGGTGGTGCTGTTCTGTGGTGGGCATGGTCTTCTTAGTGGTCACTGTGGCAGACAGGGTACTGTGTGGTGTACTGTGAGCCTCGGCAGTGGTGCTGGCTTCAAATTGTTGTGTTGTAAGTGGTGCTGTGGTGCCTGTGCTAGCTAGCGTGGTGCTAGTAACAGGGACAGTGCTAGGTTTATGTGTGTCCTCCTCTGTAGATGTTGGCATGTGGGTTGAAGGTCCTGCAGCTGTGCTCAGCACCTCTGTGGGCTCTGGAGGACTATCGGTTTGGGAAACAAAGGCATGCTGGGTGGACTGGGTCTCATCCACACTGGTAGTCATATTCCAGTCTGTGGAAGGTACAGTAGTCAGACTGGGAATAGTAGTTTTTTCCATGGGTTCATTGGGTGTCTCACTGGTCTTGGGTTCATCTGGTTTTTCACCTGTACTGGTACTCACAGGACCTGTAGGACCAGTGGTCTCGCTGTCCTGGTGAGACACGTTGGTATGTGTAATGTCTGGCAGGACAGATGGAGGTATGAACGATGAAGATGAGCTGGTGTCTGTATAATAGGTCTGGTTGGTGGAAGAATCAGCTATGGTGTCCGTCTCACTGTCAGAGCTGTTGATTACTGTAAGAGGTGGAGTGGAGCTGGGGTTGCTAGTCTTAGGCATTGATTCAAAATCTGATCCTGTGGGCTGTCCTGTGTCAGACAGG
Source organism: Ictalurus punctatus (assembly GCF_001660625.3). NCBI lineage: Eukaryota > Metazoa > Chordata > Actinopteri > Siluriformes > Ictaluridae > Ictalurus > Ictalurus punctatus. The sequence goes on from NC_030421.2 coordinate 28,451,972, forward strand.
GTAATCTCGGTGCCATGAGTGACCTCAGTCTCTAAGACCTCCTTTTGGGTGGCATTTGCAGAGAAATCCTCACTATGGCCAGATTCAGTAAACAACGCATCCTCAGTGGACTCTGCATCCTGAGTAATTCCGGTCTTCTCCGCCTGCCCAGTGACAGTATGTGGAGCTGTCTCTAAGGAGCTGGAGCTGGTGTGTTCCACGTATGGAGAGGTGCTGTTGGATGTGATGGACAGCAGAGTGCGGTCTCCGGCACGGCTAAGTGTGGTGGAGATGTAGGTGCTATCAGTGTTTGAACCAGATTCTGTAGTATCCTGGTCTGTGTGTTTCTGCTCAGTCAGCTTTGTCACATTGAGATCTCTCACAGTCCTAAACTCAGATGCAGGTTGCCACGCCTCTGCTACTGTATGGCCAGATTCAGTAAACAACGTATCCTCAGTGGACACCATATCCTGAGAAATTCCTGTCTTCTCCTCCTGCCCAGTGACAGTATGTGGAGCTGTCTCTAAGGAGCTGGGGCTGGTGTGTTCCATGTATGGAGAGGTGCTGTTGGATGTGATGGACAGCAGAGTGCGCTCTCTGGCACGGTTAAGTGTGGTGGAGATGTAGGTGCTATCAGTGTTTGAACCAGATTCTGTAGTATCCTGGTCTGTGTGTTTCTGCTCAGTCAGCTTTGTCACAATGAGATCTCTCACAGTCCTAAACTCAGATGCAGGTTGCCACGCCTCTGCTACTGTATGGCCAGATTCAGTAAACAACGTATCCTCAGTGGACACCATATCCTGAGAAATTCCTGTCTTCTCCTCCTGCCCAGTGACAGTATGTGGAGCTGTCTCTAAGGAGCTGGGGCTGGTGTGTTCCATGTATGGAGAGGTGCTGTTGGATGTGACGGACAGCAGAGTGCGCTCTCTGGCACGGCTAAGTGTGGTGGAGATGTAGGTGCTATCAGTGTTTGAACCAGATTCTGTAGTATCCTGGTCTGTGTGTTTCTGCTCAGTCAGCTTTGTCACAATGAGATCTCTCACAGTCCTAAACTCAGATGCAGATTGCCACGCCTCTGCTACTGTATGGCCAGATTCAGTAAACAACGTATCCTCAGTGGACACCATATCCTGAGAAATTCCTGTCTTCTCCGCCTGCCCAGTGACAGTATGTGGAGCTGTCTCTAAGGAGCTGGAGCTGGTGTGTTCCACGTATGGAGAGGTGCTGTTGGATGTGATGGACAACAGAGTGTGCTCTCTGGCACGGCTAAGTGTGGTGGAGATGTAGGTACTATCAGTGTTTGAACCAGATTCTGTAGTATCCTGGTCTGTGTGTTTCTGCTCAGTCAGCTTTGTCACAATGAGATCTCTCACAGTCCTAAACTCAGATGCAGGTTGCCACGCCTCTGCTACTGTATGGCCAGATTCAGTAAACAACGTATCCTCAGTGGACACCATATCCTGAGAAATTCCTGTCTTCTCCGCTTGCCCAGTGACAGTATGTGGAGCTGTCTCTAAGGAGCTGGAGCTGGAGTGTTCCATGTATGGAGAGGTGCTGTTGGATGTGACGGACAGCAGAGTGCGCTCTCTGGCACGGCTAAGTGTGGTGGAGATGAAGGTGCTATCAGTGTTTGAACCAGATTCTGTAGTATCCTGGTCTGTGTGTTCCTGCTCAGTCAGCTTTGTCACAGTGAGATCTCTCACAGTCCTAAACTCAGATGCAGGTTGCCACGCCTCTGCTACTGTATAGGCATCAGTGATGTTGGCTATTGTAGAAGGATCTTCCCACTCAGTCACTGTGTTAGTGCTGAATGCTGGGCTGAAATCCAGCAACTCAGTGGACATATCTGATCTGTTTGGTGCTGTCCAGCTCTCCGTGACCTCATTGACAGAACTTTGATCTGTGGCTGGAAAAAAAATGTGCATAAATGTTGAATCTGAAAGCATCCCAATTAGATTACTACTTAGAGATAAAGACAGGTTGCATTTTAATTACAATATTTTGTAATTATACAATATGTTGTAGGTGTTACTGTAACCCTCTTGAATTAGGGCATAAAATGTTCAATCACTTTGAGGTCTCAGGAACCGTTACAGAAGATGTTTTCAGAAGTAACTGCGGATGTAATGATTTTGGGTGGAGAACAATTGGCAGCCAAAGCCGTCTAAGCTAACAAAAGCTTGAGCCCTATAAATGGAGGTGACCTGACTCATTGGAAATAGTCGTTTCCTTCCTTGCGCTGACCTAGCACAGTGCATGATACAATACTGTCACTCTCTACATGGAGTTTATACACTGATAACAATGTAATCAACAGGCAAAAAGTCTTGCCCAAGATGATATCACATTTTGCAATATATAAACAGCGTTTAAACAGGAAATTACAGAAGGAATACTGGACAAAAGACAAATTTTACACCCTACAGTCAGGTTCAATTACATCGTCAAAGTGTTTTAATTTAATGTTTCAACGTATTTTCTTACTTGCCTAAGAGAATTATTAATAGGCATTAGGATACAGGGATGCCTACATAACATCTTTCTTTTGTCCCCTGAGAAAAAGGAAAAAACCTAAAATACTACAATTAAAACCTTGAATTTCTGCATAAACCTGTTGAAGAGTTCAGGTATTATCTCCTCATGGGAAGTACATGTTTCTTGTTGTGATACTGAGTAGAAACATTTACGTACTGACAGCAAGACAGATAGTGAAAAGGGATCAATAACACAGTAATCCCACATGATAAAAAATAAAAACATGAAAACCATTTTGGTTTCGTATGTTTTTTCCTTTCTACTCTGAACCAGCTACAACACTGAACAAGTCACATTTTATATTGTCTAACAACTGCTACATTATGTTACTGGTCAATAGAACCTAGTCCATAAAACAAGGTTATTCCAGTTAGGTCATAGTGTTGAAATGAAAATAGTACATGCAGAAAAAGATGTGGATTAACCATTAAATAAGGATTTATATAGCTTAATATATCCTGTTATACTGTGTGACATAATGAACCATTAGAAACTCTACATTTGTGCTAAAGCAGAATGGAAGCAGCGGGAAATTTTGGTCAAATTATCGTATATTAAATAATATATGTACCAGATATACACGCAGACATTAGGCAATCAAGAAATCAAATCTTGTGACGTTAGTATGTCTAGTGTAACTATTTACACTGTTCAGAGTGTATGTATCATATTTATTCTGCATTTTTCATGTTACTGTAATTGCAGTAATTGCTCGTCTCAAGACTTGCTCAACTATTCACAATCTCTGTCACTTTCAGGTGACACTGTATATGTGGATAGGATGACAACAGTATTATTTAAAGCTTTCATCAAATTTTATTTCTTCATTTATGACCACATAAATAAATAACCTTACAGCATATTGCATCCCACAATCAAATACGCACACCCTTGTTCTAATCAGCTGGATGTGAAGCTGAGTTATTGTCATTTGTCATAACACTAAGTTTGTACTGAGGATGGAGTTCATCCCCATCAATGCAGAGGAGTTTACCTATATTCTGAGACATCAGCCTGTGAGGAGCTACATGACAGGCTATTAGTATTTATTAAGATGAGCAAGTAATCCATAATGTTATTGATGTTTGTGATACTTTTCCTAACAAAATAATACCTCTTGGACTGAAGTGCTTTACATTCTGAACTGAAGGATTTTACACATAATGTCTCCACTTAAATACACACTTGAATATGAACAGACTTGTTAGATTGATGGTACTGAAAGTGGGCTCGAGAGACCCCGGGGTTCATGATGTACAATAGCCAGCTCTATAATGTATAATAATCATAGATAGATGTATAATAGACAATGTCTTAGTTATTTATTTATAATGACATGATGGTGATGATGACGGAGATCTATAACTACAAGGGGTGTACTGATCCAATAATTTAGATCAATAAATTAAGCAACTATTTAAATTAAACAATGCAACAACCATTGTTCATTATCAAAAAAGGACAACAGGCAAATAATTTAATAGGCTATGAGGGTGATTTGACCATTACTCTGATATTTATAGTCCTCTACATCATTATCTTTTGCAAATGAACACATCCCACATTCTGAACAAAGTTGCTTGCATACAATATAAAAATCTAATTGTATTCTATTGTATCATAGATTCAGTGGTATTGTCAAATATCAAATTGATGTTCTTTGAATCGAAATCATACTGTATCATGTAGAACCATGAAGATAAACACTCCTAATATCTACTACTGTTGTTGTTTAGTTATGATTCTTTGTTATGTTTCTTGTAAAACGTTTATTTCCTAATCTAAAGCGCAGCAACTTAAAACGCTCATAAATAAGGTCACTTAAGATTTAATTGCAATTTAATTGTAAACACTAGAAAAAGTGTTGTGTTAATATGATATTAACTATTGCTGTTAGCTCAGATAAGTATGCTGCATATAGTAACAGTATTTACTATATTGTTCTAATACATCTTAAACTTGAATAGATTGATTATGCTCATTTAAAAAAACTATACTCTGCTCATAAAATGGGTTGTGATTTTTATTTTTTATTTATTTTTTATTATTATTTTATTTTATTTTTTTTTTATACTGGAAGGCATTCTGAAAGAAAGGAAATGATTAAAACTCCCAACTTACTCCTGGCCTGCTATGTATATAGGATTAACGGAGAATGGGGTTTGTGCCTTGTTATTGCCACTGTGTTAAACAAGTGGTTGTTTGTTGTTGTTTGTTTTGTTTTTTAATGTTCTGTCATGTCATTTCCCGGGAAAACTCCCTGAACACATCATACACTCCCTAATTGTATAATCAGTATTTGTGATGTCGGTCTCAGACAACTGTGGAGCAGTCACGCAGCTGAGTCTTACCAGTGTGAGATTCCCTCTCTGAAAAACTCGGATGATCTGAGATTTTTGATGTGGAAGAGTATCCAAACCTCGCAGTCCCCTCGCTGATCACTGCTCCAGAGGAAGTTGGAAACTCGCTGGATTGCTCTGAATCCTCAGTGTCGGTAGATAAATAAGTTTCAGTCACCAAAGGGCTGCCCGCAAAACCCCCAGCAGTTAGTTTCAACAGAGACAAAACTACCACGAGCACTAGACCGCGAGTGCGCCCCGAAGCACGCGCTTCCATGATGAAGAAAAAACACGACAGAAATATTGAGGACTTAATAATAAAGAACACAGCGAAATGATCCGGGTCAGCATCGGAAAACGTGTGTTTCGTCAGGTCTCCAAGTGTAAAAGGCCGAGACGTTGCTAAAAGTTCATGCAGGGGTTGAGAGAGCGGTTTTTATTACTGCACAACACTAGTCCGTGTCTCACATCCCGGGCCGGGCGGCTGAGACTCCGCCCCTTCCACACACAGGCTGCTGCTATACACCGAGTGAAACCGATACCGCGATAATGATCTTCACGATATCTCAGAGCAACGGCTTAGATTTCTTCGAGTAAGTAAAAAAAACAATGTTCATAGCAGCTGAACCATCATATGAGTAGTTATTTACATTTATGGTATTTGGCAGACGCCCTTATCCAGAGCGACCTACAATTCTCTCATTTATTCTCACTTATACAACTGAGCAAATGAGGGTTAAGGGCAGCTAGGCAGTGTTTGGATTTGATCTCACGACCTTCCTTACACTTGGAAGCTTCCTTACACAGCTTTCCTTACACTTCTTAAACGGTACAGTAGGTGGATTGCCCTAGGTGTGAATAAGTGTGTGAATTTTCTTATGCATGGCTTCCCAACCAGGGTGTATTCTCAACTCATTCCCTGGATAGGTTCTGGATCCACCCCAATCCCTACCAGGATAAAGCAAGTTACTGAAGATGAATGAATGAAAAAAAGTTCAATTAAAAATTTTAATTCTGCTTGCAAATTGTAATACTTCTAGTCACAAGCATCATCCACATTTATACATCATCCATGTCAGACTCCTCTTACAGGCTTATAGTCATGAAAACATTCTATGTGTTTACACAGTTTTCATTCAAACTAGTAGTCATGAAGACAGTTCAGAGGAGAAGTGCCAATCAAAGATCAGCTTTTGACATTTATTTGTGTATAATGATTGTAAACTAATCCTGAATCAGCTCTTCTGTTCTATGAGGGTTTTTTAAAAAACATTATATCAGGGCCAAGCTGAGGTGAGGAGGAAGAGGCTGGTTAGTGGAGTTGAGGATGAACCATCTCTTCTGTGGTGGTGATGATGGATGAATGGTGGTAACGGTCTCGGAGAGCAAAGTCTGTATTTTCCTCTGTCAACTGTCTGGTTTCCATGTCAACTGCTGACAAAGACGGGGTCACTACAATCTGGTCTTGAAGCACTTGTTTCGGCCTAAATGAGGAGAGTTACTGTTATTAGAGAATTAATTTATTATAATGTCAAAAGGTTTCCTCCATTCACATTTGCCAAATTTAGTACCAGATATCTCTTAAAAGCCTAGCCAAAGGAGAAAAGTCATCAATCAAAAGAAGGCACTTTAAGAGCTAAGGAACAAAATGATCATCCTGTACCTGCCCAGGCTACTCAGAGAACTCTTTACCCAGCGGAAAAAGCTGAAACGTGCTGCTATACCTGTTAGCAAGGGAACAAAAATGCAAAATGTATATATTAAAAAGAACTAAAAGCAAAAGCATTAAGGAAACATTTGATCATCTTTGAAACAGTGCCTATCAATAAAGTTGATATGCTAGAACAAACCCACAAGGAAAATGAGCTTTTTTTAATTTATTTTATTTATTTATTTATTTATTTTTAAATCATTTACTCAACAGAAATATCAATAAATGTGATATTCTTCTGTGGAAAAAGTAAGTACACCCTTGGCCTCAGAAGCTTTGTATTGCCACCTTTAGCAGAAATAACTTTTTGGAGGCGTTTTGCATAATTGTCCCCCAGTCTCTGGCATCGGCATGCTGGAATTTTTGACCACTCTTCCACGCAATATTCTTTTGCAAGATTTTTGAGGGGGTTTTTTTGCATGTACTGCCTGTTTAATATCCCTCATGACATTTAAAAATGATTCAAATCTGGGCTTTCCCTAGGCCATTCCATAATGCTCCATTTCTTCTTTTTGAGCCATGCCTTGGTGGATTTGCTAGTGTGCTTAGGATCATTATCCCGTTGAAAGGTCCATTTTCGGTTCAACTTCAACTTTTGGACAGATGGCCTCACATTATCTTCAAGCACTCTTCGATATGATGCAGAATTCATAGCTGAATCAATCAATGCAAGCTGTCCAGTCCCTGAGGCAGCGAAACAACCCCAAACCATATGCTTTCCACCATCGTGCTTCACAGTTGGTATGAGGTGCTTCTCCTGAAAAGCTGTCTTTGGTCTGTGCCAAACTTGTCTGCTGTTACTGTGGCCAAACCACTCTAAATCTTTGATTCGTCTGTCCCGAGCACATTATGCCAAAAGGCCTGGTCTTTGCATTATGCTCATTGGCAAACTGTAATCTTGTTCTAATTTTCTTTTTAGACAACAAAGGCTTTTTTCCTGGCACGCCTCCCATGCAGGTCAAATTTGTGCATTCTCTTTCCTTTCTGATTGTAGATGCATGCACTTTGACACCAACAGTTGCAAGACCCACTAGCAGATCCTGTCATGAAATTTTGGGGTTCTTGGAGACTTCTTTTTGCATTAGTCGGTCTGCTCTTGGGCTGAATTTGCTGGGACGGCCAGTCCTGGACAAATTGGCAGTCATTTGAAATCTGCGCCATTTGTAGATGATTTTCCTTACAGTGGAATGATGTATTTCAAATAATTTGGAGAATTTTTAAAATCACTGGCCAGTCTCATAGGCATCCACAACCTTTTTTTCCTGAAGGCCTTCTCAGAACTCTTTAGATCTTGGTATGATGACACCACACACCTCAATAGCAAAGAGAACACCAGACACAAGATATGAGAGGGGCATCAATAAGACAGGTTCCTCTTGCACTCCATAAACAGGTTCTGATCACTGGCACCCAATCTTGAACACCTGATTCTAATTTTATGGATTTGAAGGTGTGATAAATGTAGGGGTGTACTTCCTTTTTCATGTGACTAATCTGGTTTTTTTTTTGTTAATTTAAAATGTGAAAATTACTACAAAATGTTAATTTTATATAATTTGATAGTGTAGCACCTTTATTAATAGGCACGTTTCAAAGACAATCAAATGTTTGCTTGTCCAAATATGTTTAAAATAAATAAATAAATAAACAAACAAACAAACAAATAAATAAATAAATAAATAAATTTTTAAAACAAACAAAACAACAACAAAAACAACAACCATTTCCATGGGGTGTAGTTATTTTTTCAACATGGCTGTATGTACGAGTATGTGAGTGTAAGAATGAGTGTGTGCACGTGTATACATGAGTGAGGTAAGTGTTTTTCACCACATGTGAAGAACTGGGGTTTTAACTGTTGTTTTTAGTTATCTTCAATCACACAGACATATGAACATACTCTCCAAAATAACTACAGATCAAATGCCACTCTCTACTTTTGCTTCATATCTTTTTATCTTGACACTGTTTTTAACCTTTGGACGTTGGTCTTTTGATCGCTCTATTTTCGGAAATAGCCTTCCAAAATATGGCAAAATTTGGCTGAGGGCTCTTTTTGTTCGTTTGTTTTTCTGAAATCATTGTGGTGTTATAACTGTGTGTCAGTACCAGAGGCTGATAAGACTGCCATAAAGCAGAAAGTGTAGCTGCCTCAAGAAACAGAACTCTACTGATTCTTGCCACGGTTACCAACTTGTAAGCAGTTTGTGTCTTGTGCTATTTTCATAATGAGGACATGTACCCAAAAATGTGTACTCACCAAGTGTCTTAATCTTTTTTGTATTGACTGTCCTAAAACATTTATCATGTCAAAATGCCAAACAAAACAGGTACTATAAGTAAAGGTGTGTTGCACTGTTGTACATTGCTGCAATGTTAAACAGCATAAATCTAATGTGCACTATAACTAAGAGCTATGTCTTTGGTAATTTTGGTTCGATGGGCCTCTTGAAAATAAATTGATAATCTCTTTTGTGACAACCATTATGGTTGCTTATGTAATTACCTGGGACTTCAACGTGACTGCACAACAACCACAAACACCAATGTCAAATGTGATCGCTTAATGTTGTTTTTAAAAAAAAAACATTAATAAAATCTAAAATAAAAATATCTCCAACATACAAATTCAAAAACTACTTAAATAGTCCATTTTAAAGTTTATTTCTTTGTTTAACTGTATTCTTGTCAATTATTATTATTATAGCAGTTGCAGAAAAACCTATCCTCTGGGTGCAGGGGTGTATTATATTAGTATATGGGGCACAGTGGCTTAGTGGTTAGCATGTTTGCCTTGCACATCCAAGGTTGGGGTTAAATTCCCAGGTATTCCAGTTTCCTCCCCCAGCCCAAAGACAAACATTGTAGGCATTTCCAAATTGTCTGTAGTCCATAGTGTGATCTCCAAAAGTATTGGAACAGAAAGGCCAATTCTATTGTTTTTGCTATACACTGAAGACATTTGGTTTGAGATCAAAGCTGAATTTTAGAAGATAAATCAGAATTTCAGCTTTCATTTCCTGATATTTATATCTAGATGTGTTAAAAAAAAATAACTTGGAGCATTGTACTGTTTGTGGCAGACCACCCAATTTTTATATGAGCAAAGGTATTGGAACAGATAGCACTAATAACACTAAATATTTGGTTGCATATCCCTTGCTTGCAATAACGCCATCAAGCCTGTGACCTACTGACATTACTAAACTATTTCATTCTTCTTTTGTGTTGCTTTTCCAAGCTTGTACGGCAGATTCTTTAGGTTGTTGTTTGTTTTCAGAGGTTTCTCCTCTTCAGGCATCAACTGGGTTAAGGTCTAGTGATTGACTTGGCCAGTCTAAAACCTTCCACTTTTTCCCCCATGATAAAGTCCTTTCTTGAGTTGGCAGTCATTGTCCTACTGCAAGAGGAAGTTACTTCCAATTAGATATACAGTGCTGTGAAAAAGTATTTGATTTCTTCTGGTTTTTGTGTATCTCTTGCTAAATTGTTCCAGAAATTAAAACAAAATCTAAGATAAAGCAAAGGCAACCAGAATAAACACAAAATAATAAATGATAATATTTCTCAAACCAAAAAAAAGTTATTCAATACCAGTTGGGTCTGTGTGAAAATGTATTTGCCCCCATGGTTACTAATTCACCAAATCTATAAACTAAATTAATAATGGGGATCAGCTGGACTAGATGTAACTAGGCCTGATTACCCCAAACCCTGTTCCATCAAATCAACACTTTTTCACCAGCATGAAGTTGGTTAAAAAGGTCTTACCCAGTAATACACTATGCCAAAATTGAAAGAAATTCCTGAAATGATGAGGAAGACATTGATTGAAATACATCAGTCTGGGAAGGATTATAAAGCTATTTCAAAGGCTCTGGGACTCCAAAGAACCACAGTGAGAGCCATTATCTCCAAATGGAAATACTCGGCACAGTAGCGAACCTTCCCAGAAGTGGCCAAGATTACTCAAAGAGCACAGCAACTACACATCCAGGAAGTCACAAAAGAGCCAAGGACAACATCAAAAGGACTTACAGGCCTCTCTTGCATCAATAAAGTTCACTGTTCATGACTCGACTATCAGAAAAACAATGGGCAAAAATGGCATCCATGGGAGAGTGGCGAGGTGAAAACTACTGCTAACCCAGAAGAACATTAAGCCTCATCTGAATTTTGCCAAAAACCTTTTGGGAGAATGTTCTGTGGAATCATGAGTCAAAAGTGGAACTGTTTGTCAGACAGGGTTCCCGTTACATCTGGTATAAACCAAACACAGAATTCCACAAAATGAACATCATACCTACGGTCAAGCATGGCGGTGGAAGTGTGATGGTGTGGGGATGCTTTGCTGCTTCAGGGCCAGGGTAACTTGCAATAATTAAGGGAAACATGAATTGTGCTCTCTATCAGAAAATCCTAAAGGGGAATATACGGTCTTCAGTCTGTAAGTTGAAACTCAAGTGCAACTGGATTATGCAGCAAGACAACGATCCAAAGCATAGGAGTAAGTCCTAGTCTAAGAAGTAAGTGGAAAAACTGATCTCCAGTTATAGGAAGTGTTTGGTTGCAGTTATTGCCGCTAAAGGTAGTACAACCAAATTTTTTGTTTAAGATTTTGTTTAACAAGTTTAAGAGGGCAGTCAGTTTTTCACATGGGTGATTGGTGTTGGATAGCTTTTTTTGCTTCAATAAAATAAATAAATAAAAACGATGTTGTGTGTTTACTCAGGTTGCGTTTATTTTATGTTGTATTTCATTTGAAAATCTAAAACTATTTAGTACGAGATATACACAAAAACAGAAAACGTCAGCAAATGCTTTTTCACAGCACTGTTTGTGTGTGTACTAAAAATATACAATTAGGTAAATCCTATGTACTATGTATGTACCATGCAGCATGATTTTAACTCTAATGTTCTGTTTGGCCTGAAGTGACCTTTCCAGTTTTTACATTTAATTTTAGAATAATGCAAAACTACTTTTTGTGCTCCGCTCAATCGCATATTATATTTGAATTTCCTAATTTGAAATATACAAATAAATCTGTACAGTGGGGGGGAAAGCTGCCTATAAACACAACACTGTCTATGTAGGAGCTATTGTGTGGTCTGTATTGTTAAAAACATTTTGTCCCTGTGGTTTGGATTAAAAAAATAAATAAATAAAAAACTGCACCACTGCAATGTGCAGTACAAAAAGAATGAAATAACGAGCCGATATAGATTTTGAAGTTATACAAACTGCAATATAATACAGACAGGCAACCTCTTACAACAGCATGGCATTGGAAAGAGATTATATATCACACAGTTGCCGAATTCAGCATTAAACTATTCCAAATATCCCACCCAACAGCTGCACAACAGACTGCGTTTTGCCCAGGAAAAAATGCAATCAATCTCTACAGACAGTTATTCTATTTGTACCAGGGAGAAACAAAAATACATACACTGGAATGTTTTCATTAATATGAAAATGCTAAATATTTACACAATTAATTAATGTCAACTCCGTGTTGGAAAATCATTTTGCTAATCTCCCCCCCCCATTTTTCAACAAGTGTGGCTCTTTATCCGATTCACATAATTATAGATAACTATAGAGAATTCGAAAGATAATTACCTGTTGGCAAACCTGGGCTTATGTTTCCTATGTAGAGATAAAGGAGGAGTGCAACACTAAAATTCACCAAGGCATACACCCACTGGATGACAAACATGATCAAAATGGAGCACAGTGCCTAGAGAATTAAACACATTGTCAATTAATTAATTTCTAATTCATGAAAACAATCGTGTTCCTCATAGTTGGTGAAAAAAAAGATTTTACTAACTACTTTTCATGCTTGTACACTTGTACTTACACCAATTAAGGAAACCCAGTGATTGCAAAACTTGGCATAACATGAATTCGGGATTGGTCGGATATCTGATCCCTCCAGCTTTGCTTTTGTGTCTATAAAGAAAGATGCTTCGATAAATGTAGTGCATGACCACTATGTAAACACTGTGTGCTGATTTGTGGACAGAGCATCATCACTCACCATTTGTGTCTGACATCTCCCCTGGGATCTGATGGAGTTCAATAGGACTTTGAGTAGGCAGAGACAGTTTCCTCTTCCCTCCTGGCTCGGACTCGATAAGCTCTGTCTGACTACTGGTCTCATCATCTGGGCCAATGCTTTGTTCATGTGCCTTCTCATCCTTTTCCTTCTCTGATGAGCTGTTGCTGTTCAAGTCCAGTCCAAAACTACTGCTCAGTGTTTCTTTAGCAGGAACTTTTGCCTTCCTGCCCCAGACCTTGGCTACATGATCGGAAGCTTTGTCTTCCTCTGTACTGTCTGCACTAGGCAATGTAAATATCTGGTCCATATCTTTAGTGAACTCAAGAAGTGTGCCATTGCTGGGCTTGCTCAAAGCACCATTGCTGCCATAACATGGGTGACTGGTTGTTACTAGTGACTTTCTAGGGCTGGGTTTTTCAATAAGAGGTTTTCTTTCCTTAACTTGGAGATTGTAGCTCATGGCCACGCTGAAATAGGAGTAGTCGATGATGCTGTAGGTCAGCATAAAGTTAATGGTAACAATAGGAGCCAGAACGTTGACCTGACCAATGAAGATGAAGGCCATGGAGATTAAGCTTGTTAGACAGATGGCTGCAACTGGAGTTTTATTGGGACCCGTCTGTTAGACATAAAGTGGTTGGAGAATTGACATGCAGTGCATACAATGATTGGTGCATATACTGATTTCAACTGATTAAAGACAATAAGGGAAAGAAATTGAAGAAACAGCGCACAGGAGTAGTTCCTATAGTAGTGTCGGTTTGTTTTCGTATTATCAGTCTCAAAGACGAACTGGCTGTCTTGTTGCAATGTCTAATAACACCTCTAAGAACATCTGACCATCCACATTATTAATGTGAGGCATTTAAACACTAACAAAATAATCAAAACATTAAACATCACATTCCAAACTCTCTCTGTTTTCATTCTCTAAAACTCTGCATGTTGCATAATAACTGAGTAGAGGCATCCAACTATAACAACCCAGAGAAAGCATCTTCCCTGAACTCTGATACAAATGGTCGCACCTAAAGCCACACAATTTCCACAGTCTCCCTCTCGCTCTCCCATACTCTGCGATTCAGGTTGAGTAACTGTGATTGTCGGCATGCTTGTACTCCTGGTAGTGCGTGGCAGGGAGCCAGGCCAACCTGGGCTGGTCCTGGCTTTACTTCCTGCATTTGTTCTAGGGCTTTGATTCGAGGCAAGATGTCTCGGGCCCTCTTTCAGTCCACACAGAAGACCCAGACGGAGTTAGGGCAAGGGAAAAGGGCGTGCAATATTTTTTCAGAAGCCACAATGTGCCATGCTGGCCCTTTGCAGTTCTTTTTTTTTTTTTAAGCACTCAATTGCTCTATAATTAGGGGCTCCTCCTTTTTGTGGGTACTATCTGTTCTGCCTTCCCAGACACACTCGAAGTGGCAGAAATTAAGCTTCAAGAGTAAATTCAGTATAGGTCATGAAATGAACAGAGAGAAATATTTAAAATAAAATTTTAAAAAACCCAAGCAAACTTATGTAATTCCTATTGCATGGTCTAACAAAAAGCTAAATTTACTAAAGCATTTGCATGAAAAATAATTATAAAGATAAAGAATACTGTGTATTAACGCACTAATTACTGCACTAATCACGTCCTCCACTAATCAGGTCACAGAAACTGCACCAGGTTACAAAAGTTAATCAATAGACTAAAGGAAAGGCTGTGGGGGAGAATATAGTACATGTCCTCTATCATATTCATCATCAAAGGAATGTGACTGTCCATAAAACAACCTTTACAGAAACAGGATACAGTATGCATGAGTGGACACTCTAGTTCCTTTCCTTGTTATCCAAACTATGGTGTATGCTAGTGTTAAGTTTTACAAAAAAATTAAATTCAGTTTAATTTATATAGCACTTTAAATGATGGACATTGTCACAAAGCAGTTTTATAGAGCTCTGGAGCTCTGAGCTCATATGTTTAACTGATTTATTGCATACACACCCCTTGTCCCAGGAAAGACAGAGCTGGGATTACTCTCTCTTGGGCGATGCACTGCAGGACCCTGGGTGCGCCATACAGGCCACCCATGCAAGAGGCCAGGGAGGAGACATAGAGGCCCAGCAGGAAAAGGAAACCCACCAAGGAGACCTGGAAGGAAAAATATTAAACACAGGGGAAGAGAGTGCATAGAACTATGCCCAGCCTAGTTATTCTCAGCAATAGGCAAAAAAGGTCAAAGCAGATTAAAAAAATAAAGAAAGAAAGAACTGAATCGTTGACTTGTGTACAAAAAATGTCTAAGTATGAGTGATGTATGGTCAAATATTATATCCGTTACCACTTTACAGGCAGTTCTACTGTCTTAGTTCCTGATACACGAGAAGCTTGTGCAGGGTGTTCACCCCTGTGCAAATCCCCCCGCTGAGCAGCTGTGGGTCTGCCAGTGAGTTTGAGGCCTGTGAGGATCACACCCAAGCTTTTCCGAGCTATTAGTCTCATACCATTTGCTCTCATGGCGTGTATAGCACATGCAGCATGAACTTAGGAAACCTTCTGAGTTACCCCTCTTACATGGTTATAACACATAACATGTTGTGTTTTTATGCAGGTTATTATAGAGTGCAATCTGTAAGTGTGTGCACCAAGGTAAACTGTTTTTCCCCTCCTCTTTATAGGAACCATTGTCTGATCGAACACTACAATCCACTACAGTGCTCTTCATCTATTCACCAGTTGTTCACACTTTTGTTAAGAGGCATATAAATTGTCCATGTTTTTGATTGATGTATTGGTTCTTCATATGGAGAAAAAAAGAATATGTTAAAATATAAAGTTTTTGCCTTTGCTAACTTTCTTGTCCATGTAATGTTCCCTTTTTATGTCCCTATAAAATTCCTTTGTGGTTCAAATAAAGGTACAGTGCTAAACTAGCAATAATGTGCTTATAAGTAAGCACTTGCTTACATACTGCTCCTCTGCTTTACTCCTAAACTCAGCAATATCAATAGATTTAAAGGTAGGCTAAGGCGAAAATTATTTAGTGCATGTACATTGACTGAGAGACACTGTTCTAGATTTCTTTATTTATCTGCATTAATTCTGTGAGTAGCTATGCTGTAATGCTGTGGAGTGACACCACAAGAAAGCCTAGACCTCTGAGATCAAGGTAGTAACATTAGTAATATTACCTTTTCTGCTATTAAGAAATCATAACGCAGAGCATCTCTGGTACAAATGGCTCCCAGCAAGAATACAAAAACAAGGTACAGGAACCACCTGCAAAATCCAGCAATATCACAGTTCTACATTGATATACACTGAGTACTTAATAAATAAACACTGAAATGGTCACTGCATCTGTTTGACACAGGAATACTGTATACACTGTAATGTATTTAAGTGCCATAAGTAATAGAATTTGTAGTCAAAATCATACTGATAAGGGCTTTGTAAATGTTGAACCACATACGAGGTGAAGACAGCTGCCAGGGTCCCCACAGGAATGTTGTGCTCAGGCTTATGAAGATCTGAACTCATGTTGAACCCTGCCATCACACCTATACACAACACACACACAGAATTACTACACACAGAGAAAGTGCAGGCCGGGGGGTGGGGGGGTGGGGTGGGGGGGGGGCTGGGGTTACATGCCATATTTCAAAAATGGATTGCCTCTGAGAATTTAGAGAAGTACTAAAAAAATTACTTTTTGCTATTATGACATTTTCTGACCCATCTGAGCCTTCACCTTAAAACGTGAAGTTGGATTAACTTTTTTCTCCTTGATCGCCAAAGTTTTCTTGCAATCTATGCAAGTCAAATAATTATTGGATTATAATCAGTAAGGAATAAAACACAACAGGATGTGCTGTTAAAGAAAATAATCGACAGTGGGGCGGTGTGATGTGGTCCGGCACAAAGCAAGCGTTACTGTTACCATCCCAAAGTTGATGATTCGCCTATAACAGCAAATTCTCCAACAAAGCAATTTACCAGCGATGTTTTGTTTTTTTTTGTTTTATTAGAGAATGACATTATGTATTTCTTAATCTGTTTATGTTGTGGAATGCCCACAAGACTATTTAGTTTCACAGTCCTTTCCCCACCAGCCTGGATTTGTTCTCTCTCGTGACAGAGCTTGTCATGTTACAGAGAAACCTGACAGTCCTAAAGAATCTCCAGTGATGGGAAACTTACCGACTGTTTTACAGCACTGACACCCGAGACTCTTTCCATAAATGACAAATAAACATCTCCTTACAGAAAGCTTTATGAAGCTTTACTGTAATTATAAAACTTATAATAGGTGCTCACCAGGTTGGTATTTAATGATAACGTGCACAGTTTTTATTTATGTTAAATAAACAAAGATGATCACCTGTAGCAGCAGGAAAGAAAACTCCAAAGACGGTAAAAAAAGTTTCTCCAGCCGTGTAGTCAGGCAGAGTGTTTGTCCATAAAAGCTCTTCTGAATAACCAACAAATCCATGCTCTGAAAATACAAATCAGGCCAGGACAATGTCAGCACTAAACAATTGTTACACATATATTCAATAATTACATCCTGAAACATTAGAGTAAGTCATGGCAAAACACTTACGCTATTGTATAAAGTATGCTTAACAATGGCGTTGATGTTTAAAAGGCATGTTCTCATGCGCTAAAACTCTTTACTGGAATACAGCCATTGGCTGGGAAAATTCTGTCTTATTTATATAATCTGAATAAAAACACCAAAAGCCTGCATTTGATTTCCCACATAGGCAGCTTACAGTAAGTGTTGTGTTTCTATGAAAATATCTTTATGTAAGATGTGACAGGGTCTTTAATGGGAACATGACAATTAGATACTAAAAATAAATGTGCATTCCTTAGGACCTTATAAAACATATGGTAGATTTTTCATACTGTCATGTGAAACATGCATGATTTTGTCAGCATGGGCAGGGTTCTGAATGTGTGTGTATGCGTGTGTGTCTGACCACACCACATCAGGACTTTATGTAAGTGTCAGGGGGAGGACAGAGGCTCCCGCCAAGATGCGTGCAAAAGCAGTGTTCAAAAGGCCCTCACTGTGGACATGACTGGGTAAATGTTGGACTGAATTCTGGGTGTGTTCACAGGCTTTCCAAACAAGCCACAAACAGGCACTGGAAGAAAATTTGTATAAACTGCGGTTTGAGATATCAGTGTTGTGCTGAGCAGATGAGGCAACACTGGTGCAATATATTGCAGCACACAATAGATTACAGAGCTGACTATGAAGGCCCAGAAACATAATTCTTAAGGAAAATCACTTGAACTCCGAAACATGAGAGAATTAATAGAAGCAACAATGGAGACAGGACTCAAGACCTGGTGCTGCTGAATGGAACACAACTGTTGGCATGTGCTATAATTAAATAAAAAAATAATTTTTTTATGCTCCTATAGAATGTGAGAAACCTCACCTGTACAGACTATGCACACAGAGAGTGAGGGAAATTTGTAGCATTTGGCCATGAAAGAGCATGGACCATTTCCCTCTCGGTTATCTTACGATGGGAAAGAATGTGTTCTCCTGGATTAATGACATGTTTTTCAAAAAGGAAGTCACCACCCTTTCAGAAGCCCTGCCTGTTCCTAGCCTTCCAAGGCACAGCTCTTAGGAGAGAGCAAGAACCAGAGCAACAGAAAGAGAATAAAATCAAGATCAAGAAAGAAAGATTAAGACATATTTAATCACCTTTCCTGTGGCTGCAGTAATTCTGCAATATTTCAAATAATAAGTATGCATGCATGCATTTTTGGGTCCAGTTCTTTTACAATACAATCTGATTTTTATTTTATTTTTATTATATTTTTTCTTCATTTAATTTCATTCTTCATTTCCCCCTGCAATTGCTGAAGAACAATAGGAAATAGAGAACAAAATAGATGGAATAAGTGAAAATGGATAATCTAACAATCTGTTTTGTTTTGTAACCAGAAAAATATCTTAAGCCTTTTTTTTTTCCCCCTAAGTGGAGGTGCTAAAGAGTAAGCTCCTTTCTCCTACATCATTTATTGCAATGCATCATGCATGAATTTAAAATAAATAAATTAAATATATAAATTGTAATACAATTTAGAAAACCATATCAATATGAAATAATATTTTTATATAGAGCATGTCATACATTGACCTATAAATGTATTTTATAATGTATTCGTAATACATTCAGTTATGCTAATATATTACATTCATCCATCCATCCATCCATCCATCCATTTTCTGTACCGCTTATCCTACACAGGGTCAAGGGGAGCCTGGAGCCCATCCCAGTGGACTCAGGGCACAAGGCAGGGGACATTCTGGACAATGTGCCAACCCATCGCAAGGCACAATCCCACACACACACACAATGGAAATGCCCATCAGCCTACAACGCATGTCTTTGGACTGGGAGAGGAAACCGGAGTACCCAGAGGAAACCCCTGAAGCACAAGGAGAACATGCTAACTCCACGCACACAGGGTGGAGGTGGGAACCAGACCCCCATCCTTGGAATTATGAGGCAAACGTGCGAACCACTAAGCCACCGTGCAACCCCCCCCCAAAAAAAATTACATTACATTCCTATATTGCTATACATTATATAATTTAAATGCTGTTATTGCTATAAATACCGTTGAATATGAATATTTATATTTTGCACACCTAATATGAAAATGCATGTATTTTCGAAATCCTAGTGTTACAATATGCTTTTTCAGTTTATCATTCAGGGTGCACATACACATGCCTAGCAAATGTTATTATAAATTAATGTGCTAAATAATGAATAACATTACTGGCAATTAGGATTATATTGTTTGTAATTCCAATTGTGCAAATTGGAGATGCAGTTTCCTTGAAATGGCCATATACTGAATATATTTTTGCTGCTAACGGCATATTAAACTCTAGCAAGTCGTCACTTTGTTAAATCACACACAGTAAATAATCTTACTGACAGGGATCAAGTAGGATAACAGTACATCCTGGTGGCCATGACATTCAGAGTATGGATACACACACGCGCACAAACCAAAACAGCAGACTCCAGCCACACACACACACACACACACACACACACACACACACACACACACACACACACACACACACACAAATGATAACAGCTGTGAGTGAAACCTTCCCTGTAATATTTTTAAGTCAGCCTGCATACAACTATTTTTAGTCCGAGCCCTTCTCCTCAGAAGTTGTGGACCAGGAAGTGATTTGGGGGCTTTCAAGCAAATAGTTCAGATCTCCTTCCTGCCTGTTCTTTTGTCCCAGGCCAAATATGTGGGTGAGCCCGGTTAACACCCTAAACCTAAAACCATGAGCGCATACACGTTTCCTGTCCAAACCGGGGCGTTGCAATAGTCATGCATGTTCCATTGCAGAAGCACATTCTGGATACCGAAGAAGAGAATCACAAATAAAATACAACCAAAACATAACTCTTGCCAAAACTGAATACATCACTGAAACTGAAGAGTAATGGTTATGAGTCATAAAATGTGTTAATGTACCCAATATCACAAAAAAAAACGTGTTCTAAGTCAATATCTTGCACTGGAGTTAATAACAAGCTCAACTCAGAGTATTCATTCAGTTTTTAATTTAGTTTCTGATTTAAGATTTAATTTGATAAGGTGGTAAATACAAAATAGAAGTCTTGGGAAATAAAAAAAAAAAAAAGCAAAATTAATAAAATGTTAAAATTCCCTTTTAATTAAATGGGCCAGAATATAAGACAGGATAACTTTTGTCCTCACAATGGCCTCTAGAGTAAGTGTGCTCAATACAACTGGAATGAAATCGAGAGAGAAATCTTAGAACACCATTCATAACATCACATCTTTTCCAGCCATAAAATTATTATTCAACATAATTGTGACTGTAAGTTGATCAGTACAGTTAGCAGTGGAATGAAGAGACTTGTTTAGGTCACAGACTGTTTCACAGACTAAACACTAATTTCTATGGGTTTCAGGGTGACTCAGTGAGAGACCTGATGTCTTTATAACAAGGTCAGTAGAAGCTGCTTAGTCTTTGGCGTGTCTGTGTTGGCCTTGACTGTCTGATTAAAACGGTTATCGAATTGTAAACACACATGCGTGGCAGTTCCCTTTTGCTGACACTGGCAGGTAGGCCGCCCATGTGGTGCCCGGCGTGGGCCACAGAACAAACTGGCACACCGCCAGCAGTGAGATCACTCCGCTACCATTCAGCCTAATTGGAAAAACCTGTACAAACCAGGAAAATTGTATTCCCCATACCAACTAAAAGTATATCCTGGTCTCAGGCCCAGCTGCTAAAGGAGTTAACCAGAAGAGTGGAACACATGCAAGTAGGCATGTGCAGCAACAGTAGCCACGGACAGCATGTCTCAAATTCACTAGATTTCAGCACTGCTTTAAATCCAATTTCCATGTTTTTTTTTTCTCCTCCTGCTCAACTTTCACTGCAGCTCGACCCACAGAGAGAGAGAGAGAGAGAGAGAGAATCATATTTATGGACGTCTTTTCACGATTCTGGACAGGAAGTTAGTAATCAAGAGAACAGGAAGAGCTGGGATGGACTTCCTGAAGAGCCAATGTGAAAGTACATACTGGCCCCACCTTTTAAGGCTCAGGCCCTTCCTGCACACAAGACTTCTGAGTAAACATCACACAGGACACATAGTGCCCTTTCAATTCAATTTAATTGTCGGAGCCCTGTCCTTAGCGTTATTAATTTTAGAACATTTTTCAAATAGCTTTTAGATGACAATTTCAAACAGGCTTAAAATAGTCTTAATAGTCTTTCCACCTACATTCCATTTACACTTATCTAGAGGTATCAAATGTAAAGGAAAGGTAACAAAATAATCAGTCCGTACAGGATTTTTTTGTGATTGTTGTGGCCAAAAATGCTTGGTTTTGCTCTGGGTTTTTTAAAAAAAAAAATTTTAATTTGTGTTTTTTAATTTTATTTGTGTTTTTTTGCAGCAAACTACTTGAATTGGTGAAATTGTAATTGCACAAAATTGTTTGGACTGTCTTTCCCAGTGATGCTTGTTGGTAAATGAGACCTTTTGGATAAAAGCACTATACAAGTGCAGACCATTTACCTCTCTTTTGTTTGAATTCAAGCTGAAAGATATCCAAATATTGTGTAATTACAGAGATCTGCTCATCCAGGTTTCAATCTAAGCCCTCCCAGTTAATGCCTGCAAAGCAGCGATGGTTATGTCTTAATGCAATTTCCAAATACAGTGTCTTATGTTGCTCATTATCCAAAAACTGTAATATAACATTGGTCAATAAAGCATCCTACTTAAATGCTGGGAGATCATGGCAAGTTGCCTTATCACTGGGATTTAATGGAATGTAAACACAGACAGTTCGGAACATTCGAAGGGTAATAGGGAAAGGCAGAGAGGGTGAGCATTTCAAAATCTTGATTGCAGGCTATCCTGTACACATTGATGTCACAGCATCAATGCCATAAAATACTTTCCCTTAATGCTCCGTCCTGCCTGAAGATGTTCAAGTTAGCAAAGCCAACTTCTGAATCCAATACCGACATACAGACAGGTGACACGTCAAAGGAACAATCTGGTGGCCCTGTTATGCTATTGCTGCCATGCTTTGTGTCCACTTGTCCCTTTAGAGGAAAGTGGCACTGCAAATCAGTACAAAGTTATTCTGACTGATTGTCTTCATCATACAATGAAACATTTCTATCCTGATGAAAGTTGACCCCGCCCCCATCCACAGGGCTCACTGAATGATTTGATGAGGATGAAAATTATGTACATTTGATGGTATAGCCTTCACACTCACTGATCTCAATCCAATTCTACATCTATGGGAGATTTTGGACCAACATGTTTTGGAATATCTTTTGGAAGAACAGGGGTATTACCAAATTTTAGAAGGAAAATGCAATATTGAAATGAGATTATTTTATTTATTTATTTATTTATTTATTTTACAAATGACTATATTTAAACTGAGATACTGTTTGTTTGTTTATTTTAAGGAAGAGGCTGTACTGCACTGTATTTAAAACGTTGAGGGACTAAGCCACAGGTGAAGCAGGTGTTTATAAAAGACACTCAGGTCTGTTATAGGTCTCCTTCAAGAGACAAAGTCTAAACAGAGCAAGGAGAAACTCCAAGTCAATAAAATAGAAAAAGGAGAAAGACTCAGATTAAAACCTGCAGAGTACTCTGGGTCAGATGGGAGGGCACATCCAAAAGACGTACTTGGCAATAACATGTTTTTGATTTCACCAATTGAGAATGCAGAAAATGTTCCTTCAAATGAATGATTCAGTGGGGGAAAGAACTCAAATTTACACAATTTTCATTTAGCACAAATTTAGTCGATCAGGCAAGAGGTTTTGCACTGAAGCTGTGAGATTATTCATTTACTATTTCTGAGATTATTAATTTAAATCAGAGGCTGTACTGCCCTACGTTTAAAACATTCAAGAACCAAGTCAGAGGTGAAGTGGTTGTACATGAAAGATAAAACAGTTGGGTTTGTTAGAGGTCTCATTTAAGAGACAAAGTATGACATCACAAAGAGAATTAGTGCAAAAAGAAAAAGTTTGTGATTTAACACCATGGTAGTGACCATGGCTATATTCATGGTGAGTAACAGATTAAAATATAGCTAAATGTGAAGAAATTACAAAAGCTTATCTTAGCTAAAAATTCTAAAACTAAATTTGGCCTTACTTCATTAAAAATCTTTTCATATTAAATCAACCGAATAAAAAAATAATTTAAAAAAAAATTGTCCAAGAGGAGTTGAAAACATCACAGTCCATTAAAATATGCCTCAGAGAGCAAGGAGAAAAAGAGACAGGATCAAACAGATTGAAAACTGCAGAGCACTCTGTGCAATAATAATAATAATAATAATAATAATAATAATAATAATAATAAAAAATAGCAGCAGCAGAAAAATACAAATGTAGTTAACATGTAACAGAAGTCTTTTATAGTGTATATACATAGTTTCTTAGCCTAGGATAGCCTCCTCAGTGTCTTTGTTGCAAATTCAAACAGCCTCATCTCCTCACAAATGACTGCTACTGAATTGTGCTTAAGCTAAAAGTTATTCCTGTGGCTTATAATCGCTACCCCCAAAATAAAACCACTAGGTTTTGTTCATTTGTGTATGTATAATATATACATCACAGTAAGTTGTACTGTGTCAAACTACATCAGCAATATGAATAACATTATTAAATAATTGAATGCAGTTGAGTATAAGTTTGCATTTATGCATGGGTGAGGTAGATGTCTCTTTTTTTGTTAGCTTCATAAACCCCATAGTGCAAAATTAAAAACGTACTTGCCAGACACATTAAGATTTTTTTTTTTTTCCAACTAAACCATATCTTTAAAAAAAATACATCAAAAATACAGAAAACTAGAGTGCTTCAATACAGAGTTCACTGTACTAAAAGAGAAATTATTTTTAGAAATATCTTCCAAGGAGAGCAGGTTATAATAAACAAGGTTGTATGTTTTGCATACTGAGTAGAACTGTCACAGAAGACTGTAAGTAACCTCTGCTTTCTGTTTGAAGTACAAGACTAGTTTGCACTTTAGGTGAATCCCCCAGGTTTATCTTAACACATTAATGCTTACATCCGGGAAACTATTTAACAACTGAAAATACATTTTTAAATTATCTGGAGAACTTTACAGTTATCCCCTACTATGGTATGTCAGCTCATTTATTACTTATAATTTCAGCGATTTCTATTTTCACATTTTATGTTTTGGTTATGACTCTGATTAATGTATCGTCATTTCTCAGCTTCATGATGGCCTACTTTACTTCACTCATTACTGTTTAGATTGTTCAGGAAGAACAACAGCAGACATCTTCTGTACATTCCATCAATAATGAAATCTAGATCCTTCGTGCATAAGCAAATGATACAGTCGCTAACAGGATTCCAACTATGACAGCGCCAACAAATTAAAGTAATGAACTTTCAAGCAGCGCCATACTGACATCTATTGAACAACTGGGTGAAGGACAACAGAGTTCAGAGAATTTAAAACTAAAACGGGAAAATTAAATAAAAAAAAAAAAAATTACTTAAAAAAGGAGGATGGAGTGGAAACAGTTTACAATTTTCCTACTGATGCATTTAAAAGCACAGCAGTCTGCTCTTCTCTACATTATATTATTATTGCTCAAATTATTAGGTTCTGGCTTTTGATCAAATTAAATTATGCTATCAAAATCTATACAAAATCAATTTTACAGTTACACCATTTATGAATAGACGGTACTTAACAACTGGCCATGGAGATCAGAGTTAATTCATATGAAGGTACCACATTCCTATTAAGTCAGTATTTTGATACATGTCAGAGCAAACATCTCACAATTAACCAAGTGATTGCAGTGCTTTGTTATGCCTTTACTATACTACTTACATACCAGGATCCAAATGGCTGAAGGTTCCAATGATAAAATCCAGAGTAGATACAGCAAGGATGGCCAACAGGACAAGCTGCAGCCGAACAATCCACTTTACTCCAGCCAGGTTAATCCCAACCAGGGCCAGGAGGACAGCCACAGAGATCCCCCGGACAGCCCACACACTCTCCACAGTCAGCACCTCGGCTATGGACTCTGCAAAGCCTGTGATGTACATGGCTCCTGCCACACACTGAGAAAATTATCACCATGTGGTAAAAACACTGCTACCTTTGCACCAAGACGTGTACCACCAAAATCTTCTCACCTGCCCAAACACATAGAGGAGTCCAACAGTGCCTCCAACTCTTCCTCCGAGAACCATGGAGATCATGGAATATACGCCCCCATTTCCCACAGTACACCGCTCACACACCCCCATACCTGACATAACTGTCACCAGAGCAACCAGCACGACCAGTGACACCAGGAGCAAGCCCAGCAACACCCCAGTGTTACCCTGAAACAAAGCTTTAGATTAGTTTGTTTTTTTCCACAATAAAAGATAGTCTTGGTTTGGTCCATAAACATGCTTTTGTTTTGTCCATATTCGGTTTGATCCTCGATTAATTTTCGAAGAATAAAAATGTCACTCACTACAAGCCATCCTGTGCGGAGAAAAAGCACTACTCCAAAAATGTTGATCATGCATGTAGTGAAGACACCATCCCAGGTGCCGAACAAGACAGGCTCCCACACAAACAACTTCACCTTCCACCATGGCTGAGCATTCATCTGAGAGCCCTGCAAAGGAATATAAAGCCATTCATTTTCAGAGATAAAGGGACCAAACTGTACTTTTCCTTGTTGCTGGGGTGATATCATCAAGAGTACATCTTTTGTACCATTCACCTGGAAACATGGATATAGTGTATCTTTAATTTCAGTAATAACTTACCAGGTAAAAGTACAAAAGATGTATCCTCGATAGTACCGGCCCAGTGACAAGGAAAAGTACAGTTTGGTACCATTATTTATGAGAGTTAGGGACATATGATATATCTCCAAAGAATAACAAGGATTTATTACCTGTCAGTTTTAGACAGCGCTAGGCTTCTTCTTTTCTTTTTTAAAGAAACATTGCTAAATGTATTGACTGTCCAAACAGCTGAGTCACTGGCTGTCTTCAAACAAAGATTAACGGCCTCTTCACCAAACACTTGATTTAGCATTAGCATACATTTATTAAAAATCCATTAACTTGTGTTTTCTTTTCCTGCTGTAACTAACTTAAGACATTCCCTCTAACAGGGGTTTATGCTATTCTTTAGGGTACACCCTGACCTACTGAACTAGCAAGATATCTGGATAATCCATCCATCCATTTTCTATATCGCTTACACTACAGGGTTGCAGAGAACCTGGAGCCTATACCAAGGAGCATAGGGCACAAGGCGAGGTACACCCTGGGCAGGGTGCCAAGCCATCACCAGGCACACTCACGTATCCATTCACACACCCATTCATACATTACAGACACTCTGGATATGACAATCAGCCTACCATGCATGTCTTTGGACTGGGGGAGGAAACCCTCGTAGCAGGGGAGAACAAGCAAACTCCACACACACAGGGCCGTGGCGGGAATCGAACCCCCAACCCCGGAGGTGTGAGGTGTCTCCTAAATGCTTTAAATGTAAATTATAATAACATGAAGCAAAAACTCTACCTGGGCATTTTCATGAAATAACTCTTGAACGTGTGAGCTCATGTTGCCTCCCGTCTCAACAGTGTAACATTTTCCTCATGAGAAGCTCAGAAATATCATTAGGCCTGGCCACTTCACCACCTGTAAACACAGACGCCGGGGAGAATGTCTCTCAGTGCTACTGCTGAAAATCAACTCAAGACCGAAAACAGCAGAGAATTACAGCTAGACTATCAATCAGTCTGTTTTGGGGAAATAGTCACATGACTGCACGCAAGCGTCGGTCACTGATAATAAGTAAAGCATTTAAGCTATTAATTAACAACCTGAGAATAATATTCTACATCGCCACATCAAGTCTTCTTGTTAGCTATTACACATCCTATGTGAAAGGAAACCTGTTTTCTCCACGGCAGTGGTTTCCTTAAACGTTAAAATGACTACATTAAGCGAATAAAACTTCTCAGCAAAATGATAATACTTTTCAAGTTCAAAATTTACTGGAAGCTTGACCTAGGTAAATACCAGATACTATACCTTACCTGCTGGTCCCGGATGCAACAGGTGTGTAAGTGTGTACGTATGTATCGTAGGCGTGCGTGTATGTGCGCGCGCACGCGCGCAGGTTCACGTCAGAAATACCTGAAGAGGAAAAGTTTTCTCGAAGCAGTTACCTGAACCTCATAACATTTTTTTTTTTTTTTTTTTTGCTTCTTCTTCGTTCCACCAGTCACTATAATGAGAGTTCATTTCTCTAGTTTCATGTAATACACAATAACCTCGGAACTTAGAAAAACACGCTAAACAGCCCGCCCTTCATGAAATGTAAATAATTTGTTGGCTATTTACTTACACGTCCACGTTTTCAAGCCGTTCATCCACACCTCAGGCTATACATCCATCGTCCATTAGATATTACCCGAAATATCCCAAACATACTAAATACATACTAGCCCCTACTAACAGCGTCTGGAATGGCCTTCACTCCTAAAATATCTTAACGCTACGTGTGCAATAGTGGCACGTCATTAAACAAACGTTGGAGCCGGGCAAAGCTAAAGGTGTGCTCACAAGCACAGCATGAAACACCTGAACACTCTTCCACTTAGAAGCTGTGACCAGCCTTTATATTTCAACAAAGATGATCAACTAGGACTGTGAATATTCCAAACTATTCCTGCTGAAAAAACAGAAACCATCACAGAAATTCTAATGGTTTCCACTACAAATACCAATACAAACTATCAGCTAATCATTAAAATCATTACCATTATTGGTCCTTAATGGTATCCACTAGACATAATCACATGTCAATGCCAATAACAGAAGGCAATAAATTACCAGTTGAGACCCACAGGCACCATTATAGTTTCCATTGAAACCAATACAATTTCCATTATAACCATTACAAATTCTATGAGGATTTCTATTGTTTGTTCGTTTTCAAAAGGGATGTACTATGAATAATCAACTGGCTATCCAGTCAACTAATGCTGCCCCTAATTTGTACATTTACCCCAAAAATATACATTTACCAAGCAATCAAGAGCACTGAATATCCACAACAGGTGTGTTAAAGGAGTTAAGACAGCAAAATTGTGGACCATCTGGGGGTCACTGAGGGGGTCATATTGAAGTTGGCACCCCATCTAAAAAGAAACTGAATAAAACATATGCTATTTGTTTGTGAGAATATTGCACTTTGAAATCTTATAGTGGTTATATGTCGATGTAAGATCAATATCACAGCATGTTAAACTCTTCAACTAATACTGTGTATGGCCTCCTTTTTTCTCTCAAAACAGCCTCACGTCTTTGTGGCATGGATTCCATAACATGTTGGAAACAATCCTTTGAGATTCTGGTCCATGTTGACATGATTGCATCACATAATTCCTGTAAATCAGGTGCACTTTAATGCTATGAATCTCCCATTCTACCACATCCCAAAAGGTGTACTGGATTCAGATATGGTGACTGGGAAGACCACTGAAGAACATTGAACTCATTGTGATGTTCATGAAACCAGTTTGAGATGAGTTTTGCTTAGTGACAAAATGCATTATCATGCTGGAAGTAACCATTAGAAGATGGTAAACTGTGGCCATAAAGGGATGCACATGGTCAGCAACAATACTCAAATAGGCTGTAGCATTCAACGATGATTGATTGGTATTAACAGGCCCAAAGTGTGCCAAGAAATCATTCCCCACACCATTACACCACCTCCACTATCCTGGACTGTTCACAGGCAGGCTGGGTCCATGGATTCATGATTTTGGGGCAAAATTCCTACCCTACCATCAGCAGTCCCAGCAGAAATCAAAATTCATCAGACCAGGCTATGTTTTTCCAGTCTTCACCTGTCCAGTTTTGGTGAGCCTGTACCCACTGCAGCCTCAGCTTTCTGTTCTTGGCTGACAAAAGTGGAACCCAATGTTATCTTCTGCTGTTGTGGCCCATACGCCTCAAGGTTCGATGTGTTGTGCATGCCGAGATGCTTTTCTCCTCACCACAATTGTACAGAGTGGGTGTCTGAGTTACTGTAGCCTTTCTGTGTAGCTTGAACCAATCTGACCATTCTCTGTTGACCTCTCCCATCAACAAGGTGTTTCCAGCCGCAGAACTACCACTCACTGCATGTTTTTTCTATATTGCACCATTTTAAATAAACTCCAGAGACTTTTGTGCATGAAAATCACAGGAGATTAGTAATTGTGAACATTACCTGAAGCTACTGGTCCAAATCTGCATGATTTTATGCATTGCATTTCTGCCACATGATTGGCTGAATAGATAATTGCATGAATGTGTAGGTGTACAGGTGTTCCTAATAAAGTGCTTAGTGATCTAATCTAAAATATCTCGAAAATTTGGCCCAAACAGTATTTGTTACAACAAGAACAAATGGGGATGGTTTTATTTCATTTTTATGTGGAGGGTAGACAAGCATTATCCTGAAGATTATTTCATAAAAAGGTCTGAAGGAGCTATCCACATCCACTAAATGACTAAAAGCTGTGTCTGATCATAAAAAACACTCAGAAATCAACATATTATGTGAGGATAGCGTTGGTATTCTGCCAGGTATATTGACAAAGGGAAAGACACTGTTGACTCTGTCGACTCCGTCTATTGACATATGGTGGCCAGAACAGGAATGCACTGTAGCTTCAGCACAAACACTACAGTGAAGAGAAACACGCAATTGTGAAACTTAATTACCCACAAAATGTAGTAAGGAGGGGGACAAATGCCAAAACAAATAAAAGAAACACCACTGAACTCTTCAGTTGTATTTCAAAAGGGACATACACAAGAGATGCAATCAAGAAAGAAAAGAAAAGAAAAAAAAAGTTTCCCTCCACGTTCTATACATCATATTGCATAAAATGAATGGTGTTCTATGGTAGTAATTTGGCTACAATAGAATGCATACATATAAAAAATATAACCAGTGTATATAAAACAGTGGACATGCATCCCACATCAACTTGATAATGTCTATAACTAAGAAGTTCAGAAACCACCACTGCTTCAGAACAGTTAATTGTGTCAATCTAAACAAGGGGGGGAAATGTATCCATCAATAACAATGCTCCCATAATTCCAATGTATGGGATGTAAATAAAGGCAAAAGAAAAAATAATAAAATCACAGAATTTATGCAACTGACTGTAGCAGTAACAGAAAATAATACTACTATCCTACAAGGCAAATAAAAGTGTTCACTTTATTTTGACTTGAGGAACATCCTGTCTGATTGGAAACCTGATGAATTTTAATCCAGGACCAACTACCATTTAAAAAACAAAACAAAAAAACACTTTTACTTGTGCTCAAGAGGTGCATGATATATAGAGCTGATATCTGTTGAGTGATTTGATATTAGTGCATCTAGTAGAAAAATTAAACAATTCCTATATTAATGAGAAATAGAGTTATGAGCTTTTAAGATGTAAAATGACATTATCTACTGTGTGATCTTCAACTACAGGAAGAGAGACAGGGAGAGAAAAGAAAACAGAACTAGTCTCTATGAATCTATAGTAACATGAGCAGTGTTCATTGAGGCCAGAACCAACAGGATTATGCAGACTGAATTAACAGAGTACATTCATCTAAAAATCCAGAGTTCACAAAAAGCTCCAATTTCTCCATCTCACTCTTAGCATACACAAAACAAAATGTGCAGCTCTAAATGTACAACATACACACATATGGCACGCATATATATATATATATATATATATATATATATATATATATATATATAGCAAGACACACATCTGAGTCAAATAAGGGAATGTTTCCAAATGAATTATGAGTAACAGCAATTTATATTAAAGATCTCTTTACAATGTAGATCAAATTTGGTCTGTAGTTTAGCATGGCACACTTGTAGGCTTTGAAAACCAGCATCTATGAATTACAGCTTATGGACTTGGTTAAGACATTTCAAACACCCCCTTCCCTGGGGGGGACCGAATCATACAAAGCCAGTATGCTGAAGTGATTCATCATTCAATGAAAAGATGTATAACAAGAATATGTATGGTTATAAATACTAAATAAATGTACCAAAGATCAAAGTCATGCACCATTTGTTTCATCAAACAATGCAGTGAATACACAAATGTCAGTTTAGAGATAGACAAGGCAAACTTTAGTTCATATTTCAAGGACAATGATTAAAGTTACATGACTCAACTGTAATTTCCCAATTTCAGATATTTGCTTGCTAACTACCAAACACACAATAAAATGACATAGCAAATAAAGACATCACCAATATCTGACCCTATAAAATATCTCCATAATTGTAATGAGGAAATTAGAACCGGTGCTTCAAAAAGAGACCAATAACACCATAATTCAGGCTGGGTTTTGTATCTCCAGTTGGATTGAAAGTCCTAGGTATAAAGAGCACTGATTTTGCCCATGAAGCCTAAGTGCAAATTTAATAGGTCAGCTAATTTTAAAACTATTAACTTCTTTAGGTTCATAGTCAAAACTAAACAAAAGATTGGTAAAGAAAGGCAGTTAAGGGTATGTATGAATATTTCACAGATACACAAAAAGGCACTACATGCAGGAAAACACAACTTTTCAGGTAAGCCTACTTCAAGCCTACCTTTTTCATTACTGAAAAATTGAACTTCAGGAATGCACTCAAATTTTGATATCTTTATTAATTACACCATGCTGTATTTGAGGTATACTCTCCCAGTATAATCTAAATGAATTGTATCTCTTATGGTCATGGCATATTAGTGCCATGGATGGACACCTTTTTTTGTACAAAGAAAAAAATTAAGGTGTCAATCAAGGTACCTAGTTCCATTATAATTTAAATGCTTTTCTTTAAAATGAATATTACCTTCATAGTGTTGTGCAAAAATATCTGAGAATTTCATTATATAAAATTATGAATTCATGAGTTTAAATTGGCAATTTAAGAGCTTATCTGTTTGTACCTCTAAGGAATAAATTCTCTCTTAGAGAGACTGGTTGTGCAGTATGATGTTCAAATGAACTGACTGAATTAACAAAAAATACAGAAAAGTGCCTTTTACATGTATACAGACATTAAATGAGTGTGCTGAAGAACAAAAACAACTTCCTAAAATGATTCTCATCCTTGCATGATTAAAGTAACCAGCAAATAGAATGAGAACTTCTGGAGTTCAAATGCTTGCCATGAGATGAACAACCAATACGGTGCTGCTTACATTCGCAGAGCAAGAGTATAAAGTGCTTTTAAATGACTAAAATTTTAAATAGCTTTATTTTTGTTTTTTCAACCAAACGTGTGGCTGCTTGTAGCATCTGGAGAGGAGCTCATTTGAGTTCTGGTTTCAGTAACGTTAACAAGAGAAAATTCTGGAAAGTCTGTTCCTCCATGACTTCTTATGGTGACCTGTCCATTGGAGACACTGTATTGTGAAGACAGTCCAGACCGGGACGTCTGGAACTGAGATCGGAAGTTCTGATCAAAAGTGGCAATCTGAAACGTTTGAGTGATGCCCTGAGTGTCTGTCTTTTTGGGGGACACCTGCTCCAGAAAGTCCTCAGTTGGTGACACAGAAGATGGGTTGGTTTCATCACCCGAAAAAGAGAATGAGTGTTGGGAATCCACTAAAAGACCAAAGTGAGGTTTGTCCAGTCTCAGAGGAGAGTTCATACCTGATCTAAACCGACTTGGAGAACCAAACTGTTTATCTGTAGAAAATAAGGGCTGCCCACCAAGGCTTGCACCATCATTCACAAATGCTAGGCTCTGGCTGTTCAGGTAGCTGTCATTCTGACTGGTCCTCTCCAACGCTTGTTGGAGAAACTTTGAATACTCTTGCAGAAGACTAGCTTTCTCTGCAGTGGGTGCTTGGGAGCTAGTGCCCAATGCCTCAGTAGGGCTACTCTCCGAAACATCAGATGAATTGATGGAGATGCTGGAAGTTACTTCTGTATCTGCTACACTGAAGCTGATCTCTGGCTGTCCATTGGCCTTAATGGAGTAGTGATCCAGGAGTGACTGCAGGACTTCATCAGGGAGCACATTCTTCTCATGGCTCGCTTTGATCTCCACGTTCAGAGTCTGAGTCTCGGATAGGATTGTGGCAGGTACAGTCTCATCTATAACAGTGGCCACAGCTGCCTGAGTAACTGAAGGCTGTGAGGAGATGCTGTTCACATTCAGCGCATATTCCCGACTGTTATTGGCCGTGGTCGCCTGGAGGTAACGCTTCTTCTTGAGAAACTGCATGGCATCATCATAGTTTGTGCTGCTGCCAGAGGGCTTTGTAGGCCCAACCTGGAGCGGATCGACAGTCTCCAAGTCAGGGCTTGGCTCTGCATCCAATATGCCCTTGTTATCAACAATTTCAAATGTATATCTTGTGACTTTTCCCTCCTCAAATGATGACAAAGGTGACAAAAGCTGCGAGTGTTCCAAGGGCTGCTGCTTTACATTCTTCTTGCTAGCAATCTTCTTCAGCACTATCTTTGGAGGCATGATCTCATCAGAAGATGCCTCCCCAGTAATCTGCCTGCTTCCTGGAGAACAATCTGGGAGTTCAACAGAATATTCTGTCACTACATACTCATCCTTTACCTTGATGGCAACGTCATAAAGAGGAAGACATTCATTTTTGCCGAGTCTATCCTCTTCCTTCTTCTCACCACCCTCCACAGCTTTGTCTGTGATAGCAGTGTTTTGGACTGAGGTGCTGTTCTTATCAGTGGACTTCTGACGCTTTTTCTTAGGTAGAGTGCTCTCCTTGGATGGGAAGGAGAATGCAAGTGTTTCTGTGCTGCGAAGAAGGCCATCTTTGGCAACTGCTTTATGGACCTTTCTCTCCTTATTTTCATGGCACATACGTCTATGCTTCAAGACTCGATCAGTCCTGGAGAAGTACTGAGGACAAAACAAAAGATTTTTTTTGTTAAAAGTGACACTATTAAACAATTCTAGCTCAAAATATACCTCAAGAAAGGCAAGCTACTGGCCAAAACAAGGACAGTCCTGTATTCAAGTACAAACGAATAATTAATTCAATTTCAGTTCATTTGTATAGTGTTGTTAACAATACACAACAAGGCAGAAATAAAGACCCTAAGAACACTTTCACACCCATTAATCTGGTTTCGAAATCAGAGAAAATGTTTTTGCTTGCTATGTGGTTTTGTTTGTTTTCTAACTGCACACAATTAAATAAACCAAAAAGCTTAAAAACTTTGGCTAAGGAGTGTGCAGGGCTGAAAACACACGCTTCAAGCTCTTTCATTCACTGGTCAGAAATCCGGCAACAGATCCCACCACACAAAACACGTGGCGTGTTTGGTTCACTTTGTGCAGCTGGATTGAATCAGGATCAAACTACTTTCTGACAGAAATAGAACCATGCTAAAGAATGCTCAGATGGTCTAGGATCAGTTATTTAGGTCTGCACCTGAGTGCGATTAGTGTGTTCTTACCTGCACAAACAAACCGCACCAAAAGAGGAAAATACACCAGGGTTTGATTAAAAACGGATTAAACACTGCACATGTCAAAGCACCCAAAAAGATCAGCACAGAAATGTGAAAATTGTATTATTCTAACCTGGTGACAGTAATCACACTGATAGGGCTTCTCCCCGCTGTGCGTCCTCTTGTGTCTTTCCATATGATATTTCTGGATGAATCTCATCCCACACTCATCACATCGAAATGGCTTTTCTCCTACAGGATCAAAACATATTCAAGTAGTTGGAAAATAAGACATACTACATCCATCAAGTAAACATTGTGTGTTTTAAAGTAAAATGACTAATGAATATTACTATAATTATGTACGTGAATGGTCAAAAATTGATTGCTGGATAGAGATATTGATCATGATTACAATTATGATTTGGGATTTCTTCTTACCTGTGTGAATTTTCTCATGTCTTTGCAACAGGTACTTTTGAATGAAACGCATGTCACACTGACTGCACTGAAAAGGCTTTTCTCCTGTAGAGGAATTTGTAGAAAGAGATAATCATAAAGGAAACGGGGGAGCAAAGACCATCCATTTTCAGCACATTCAGTAGGTGTGCAAGTGTTTGTGTTACCCGTATGGATGAAGACATGTCTCTGTAGATGGTAATTTGTTCGGAAAGCAGCGTTGCAGTGCTCGCAGATGTGTGACTTTGGATTCTGATGTCCCAGTGAGCCATCTTCATTAATGGTAAGAATCTAACAGATTAGATACATCGTTTAATTCACAGTTTACGTGCTCACATTTACGTGGTCGACATATGACTCAGTTTTAAAAAGAAAAGAAAAAAAGTCAGTGGCAGAAATGCCATTCCTTTTAAAGTCTATATACTGAGAATGCATAGCTACCTTTGCAGGAGACCGCTGCTTTCTCTTCTTCTTTTTGTGACATTCTGTAAGGTCAGTCTCCTGTTTCTTGTCCTTTTTATTGAGAATTAATGGGTTGGACAGCTTCAGTTCCTGTTTAATATTCACCTGAAAAGAATACAAATGAAAATTTAATTACACTAAGCAGAAAAGCTGAAATCAGTTGGTTCCCAACACTAGACTAAAATGCCCACTGACATTTTATGTAATACAGCATAAATGTTAATCTTGCTCATTAAAAAAACAGCATAAAAGGGAGGATCAACTGAAATACTTCAATATAAAGTTATATTACTTTAAATAAGATTTTTTTTTTTTTTAAAGCTAGAACACACTGACATACACACCTGCTTCCTCTGATGTACATTTATATAGTCCAGTGCCCTCCACTAATATTGGCACCTTTGTTAAATTTGAGCAAAGAAGGCTGTGAAAAATTGTTTAACCTTTCATTAAAGTAAATAAATTAATTTAAATAAAATTAAAAATAATAAATAATTTTTAAAAAAATTCACAAAAACACTCTGCTCTCATGGACAGCAAGCGATTGCAAACGAAACAGATTTATCTTTTAAAAAAAAAAAAAAAAAAAAAAAAAAAAAAACCCTCTTCATTAAATATAGGTGTGCAACAATTATCGGCACCCCTATGAATTCATATGAGAAAAATATATTTGAAGTATATTCCCAATGATATTAACTTTTTTAGTACACCTGGGTGACTAGGAACAGGAAATTGTTCAACAATGACTCCCTGTTTCACAGGGGTATAAATATGAGGTAACACATAGGCCAAATTCATTCATAACAATGGGTAAGACCAAGGAATATATCTGTGATGTGCGGCAAAAGGTTGTTGAGCTTCAGAAAATGGGAAGTGGCTATAAGAAAATAGCACAAGCATTGAAAATGCCCATTTCCACAATCAGGGCATTAATTAAGAAGTTCCAGTCAACTGGAAATGTTATGAATCAACCTGGAATTGGACGTGTGTCTATACTGTCTCAACACACTGTGAAGAGGATGGTTCGAGTGGCCAAAAAATCTCCAAGGATCACAACTGGAGAACTGCAGAAGTTAGTTGGATCTTGGGGTCAGAAAGTCTCCAAAACTACAATCCGAAGTCACCTACATCACTGCAAATTGTTTGGAAGGGTTTCAAGAAAAAAAGCCTCTACTCTCATCCAAAAACAAACTCAAGAATCTTCAGTTTGCCAGATACTACTGGAACTTCAAATGGGATCTTGTTCTATAGTCAGATGAAAACAAAATAAAGCTGGTTTTGGCAATAAACACCAGAGGTGGTTTTGGTGCACACAGAGACGTAGCCATATGGAAAAGTACCTCATGCCCATGGTTGAATATAGTGGTGGCTCTCTAATGTTTTGGGACTATTTTTCTGCCAGAGTACCTGGACATTTTGTTAAGATACATGACATCATGGACTCATATCAAATATCTACAGATATTAAATGAAAACCTGAATGCCTTTGCCAGAAAGCTTAAAATGGACCGTGGTTGGATCTTCCAGCAGGACAATGATCCAAAACATGCATCAAAATCAACACAAAAATGGTTTACTGACCACAAAATCAAGGTCCTGCCTTGACCATCCTAGTCCCCTGACTTACCCATCAATAACCCATACCCATCAATAACCTGTGGGGTGAACTGAAGGTGAAAGTCCACAAGCGTGGACCGCGAAATTTGAAGTATCTGGAGAGATTCTGTATGGAGGAATGGTCTCAGATCAATTGCCATGTATTCTCCAATTTATTCAGGCATTATAGGAGAAGACACAAAGCCGTTATCTTGGCAAAGGGAGATAGCATAAAGTATCAACTAAAAGGGTGCCAATAATTGTTGGACACCAGTGTTTAACTTTTAAGATTTTGTCTTTTTTGTCGATTGTGTTTGCAATTGTTTGACATCCATGAGAGCAGAGAAGTTTTGTGATTTTTTTTTAAACAAAAGATCAGAAGCTTAGACAATCAACGCAAATTTTTCACAGTAGTCTTTGCTCATATTTACGAAGGGTGCCAAAATTATGGAAGGCACTGTAATGTAGAGTGAACTCACAGGCATGTGTAGAGTGTATGGTAGCTTGTGAGAAAGCCGCTGAGAGAAGTCTTGTTCTCCCACTGCATTGCTCTTCACCGTCTCCTCATGAACCATAAGTGCATCGTGTGAGATGAGGTTGTGTGAGGTCAGTGTGCCACCAGCCAGATCTTCATCATCATCTTCCTCCTCATCATCATCATCAGCAAGCAGGGGTTGATTGGCCAAGCTCTTT
The DNA here is from genome assembly GCF_001660625.3 of Ictalurus punctatus. Lineage (NCBI taxonomy): Eukaryota > Metazoa > Chordata > Actinopteri > Siluriformes > Ictaluridae > Ictalurus > Ictalurus punctatus. Next base: position 28,489,925 of record NC_030421.2, read on the forward strand.
TCTCCAAGCGACATATCCAAACTTCCTCCTGCTCCTCCCCTTTTGTCCACCCCAGAGGGTGCTAAAGTTTGCGCTGAGTGGTGCAGGTTCACAGTGCCACATCGAATCAGGATTCCATCCAACTTGTCATCGATGTTCATCTTTCTGAGTTACTTGGTTGCAGCTGCGTGGCTCCAGAAAAACAGTTGATTGTCATGGACCTGTGCTAGTATTCGTGACAGCTGGATATTAGTCCTCTGCCAACCTGGTTGAAGGTCGAAGGACAAATAAAGACAATGTTCGGACAAGGAGGGTGATGGTGTTTGGTCATTATCCTCAGTTACAAATAAATCTCACTGCTCAACCAGTAAAATGTGCAGGTTACCATTCTACATAAGGCATGAAATATTTAGAAGGTTAAAAGTGGGAAGACTATAAATGCAAATTCATATGAAACATTTTTATATATATATATATATATATATATATATATATATATATATATATATATATATATATATATATATATATATATATGTGTGTGTGTGTGTGTGTATGTATATGTATATACACATACACACACAGTATCTCACAAAAGTGAGTACACCCCTCACATTTTTGTAAATATTTGATTATATCTTTTCATGTAACAACACTGAAGAAATGACACTTTGCTACAATGTAAAGTATCGAGTGTACAGCTTGTGTAACAGTGTAAATTTGCTGTCCCCTCAAAATATCTCAACACAGCCAATAATGTCTAAACCGCTGGCAACAAAAGTGAGTACACCCCTAAGTGAAAATATCCAAATTGGGCCCAATTAGCCATTTTCCCTCCCCGGTGTTATGTGGCTTGTTAGTGTTACAAGGTCTCAGGTGTGAATGGGGAGCAGGTGTATTAAGTTTGGTGTCATCGCTCTCACACTCCCTCACACTGGTCACTGGAAGTTCAACATGGCACCTCATGGCAAAAAACTTTCTGAGGATCTGAAAAAAATAATTGTTGCTGTACGTAAAGATGGCCTAGGCTATAAGAAGATTGCCAAGACCCTGACACTGAGGTGCAGCACGGTGGCCAAGACCATACAGTGGTTTAACAGGACAGGTTCCACTGAGAACAGGCCTCGCCATGGTCGACCAAAGAAGTTGAGTGCACGTGCTCAGCGTCATATCCAGAGGTTGTGTTTGGGAAATAGACATACGAGTGCTGCCAGCATTGCTGCAGAGGTTGAAGAGGTGGGGGGTCAGCCTGTCAGTGCTCAGACCATACGCCGCACACTGCATCAAATTGGTCTGCATGGCTGTCATTCCAGAAGGAAGCCTCTTCTAAAGATGATGCACAAAAAAGCCCGCAAACAGTTTGCTGAAGACAAGCAGACTAAGGATATGGATTACTGGAACCATGTCCTGTGGTCTGATGAGACCAAGATAATCTTATTTGGTTCAGATGGTGTCAAGCGTGTGTGGCGGCAACCAGGTGAGGAGTACAAAGACAAGTGTGTCCTGCCTACAGTCAAGCATGGTGGTGGGAGTGTCATGGTCTGGGGCTGCATGAGTGCTGCCGGCACTGGGGAGATACAGTTCATTGAGGGAACCATGAATGCCAACATGTACTTTGACATACCTAAACAGAGCATGATCCCCTCCCTCTGGAGACAGGGCAGTATTCCAGCATGATAACGACCCCAAACACACCTCCAGGACAACCACTGCCTTGCTAAAGAAGCTAAGGGTGAAGGTGAGGGACTACACCCTATTGAGTATCTGTGGGGCATCCTCAAACGGAAGGTGGAAGAGCACAAGGTCTCTAACATCCACCAGCTCTGTGATGTCATCAAGGATGAGTGGAAGAGGACTCCAGTGGCAACCTGTGAAGCTCTGGTGAACTCCATGCCCAAGAGGATTAAGGCAGTGCTGGAAAATAATGGTGGCCACACAAAATATTGACACTTTGGGCCCAATTTGGACATTTTCATTTAGGGGTGTACTCACTTTTGTTGCTAGCGTTTTAGACATTAATGGCTGTGTGTTGAGTTATTTTGAGGGGACAGCAAATTTACACTGTTACACAAGCTGTACACTCACTACTTTACATTGTAGCAAAGTGTCATTTCTTCAGTGTTGTCACATGAAAAGATATAATCACATATTTACAAAAATGCGAGGGGTGTACTCACTTTTGGGAGATACTGTATATATTCTCTATGGGTCTATGAGTGACATCAAATATTAGATAAGGTTCATTCTGCTTTAGTTATGGCTGTATATCACACAGCTGGTTGCGCTGGAAGGCAGCTTGGTCCCCAGCTAACCAATGTAGCGAATAATAATTTATATTCTTTTATTAATTATCAAAGCTATACAGTTCATTATAGAGGCATATTAACACTGCTGGAAGGTCTATTACGGCCAGCAAACTAACGGCTACGTAAAGGCCTTGTAAACTGTGTGTATCAAGATAAAACAAAAATAATAAAGCGCAGTACTTTTGATAGAAAATGACCTTGTAATGTCGATGAACAAGTTGTACTGTTAGCTAACAGTAGCTACGAATGTTTGGTGATCAGATAAACCTATACTGAAAGCCTTGTTGCATTATAAAACTATGAAAATGATCTCCAGCTGGTAGAGCACTGAAGAAATACACAGCGAGCTAACTACGTAGCTAAATCATTTGCCTGGATTATAGCCGAAATTATATTTGTTTAACTAATACGTCTTTACTGCAGCGCTTAAATAAATACCAGACTATTTATTAACACTAAAACATCGCTGTCAAATCGGCCTTACAAATGTCACGGCCGCTGCTCAATGGCTATTAGATGCCTGCGTTAGCCTGATAAATCATCACCGGACACGGGCTAGCTAGCTTTCTGGCTAGCAATGTTAACCTTTCAGGCCTGGGAAATCACAACAGTAGCCGGTTTAGCTAGCGTTATCTTAAACACACAACTTTGATGGCTAGCTTGCTAACGGTGCGACTACTTGTTTTTTTTTTAACAACAAAAAAAAAATAGCACAAGAACTCACCCGCACGGTTTTGCTGGTAATTTTCTACACGTAGCTACGTTAGCTAAGTGTTATTTTTCACAGCGCCACTACCCGAATATAATCAGCAGTCATAATCTCCCTGTAAAAGTTTTCGTTGCTGCTGTGCTGATTGATTAGCAACTGGCTAGCTGGAAAGCTTGTAGCGACATTCCAGGGCTGCATTCCAAATCGCTGTCTATTGCTCATTAAGTGCACTACCTAGGGCGTTGTTGTCGTTGTTATGAATATCAGGATGTAGTGCACTTACATAGTGAGAGGAACGCTGTTTGGCATACGACCACTGTACTCTTTTCCACTCTACAGCCATTTATTTGCACTGCATTGTGGGGATTTTTGGTCATTTCTATTACAGGGTGTCGGTCATGTTAAAGTTCTCCAAGTGCAGAGGATTCAGATCAGATGCGTCTGTTAAACACAGACGGACTGGAGTCAAAGGGGTGAAATAATCACTTATTCGTGGCAAAAGCAACGCAAATATCGTCTCTGGGAAATATCTACAGATGTCCTGAAAATAGTTTCCCATCCGAGGTTGGCAAAGGCCTTCTTCACCTAGGAGTAATCTGTTCTGCTGTTTGCTCAGTGCCTTAACCAAGTGGCACATAATGGAAAATATTTGCAATGGCTTCTATGGGTATTTGTCAAATAGGTTATTTATGAACAGAGACTTTACAACTGTGATGTATCTATAATAATACAATGGTACAATCTGGCTCTTATTCAAGTCCTGTCTCAGAAAAAAAGCTATTATTTTTGCTAAAGAATTCCACTGTTACACTAATTTCCTATATTTTTCCACCCACTGCAATGCCATAGTGTCAATACCTGAGATACAGTGGGAGAAATAAGTATTAAGTGTGTCAAGTTCTTTTTTCAGTAAATATATTTCCAATGAAATATGTCTTTGAAGACAATATGTTTAGAAGAATGGGCCAAAATCACACCCGAATACTGTGACCAATTAATTTCTTCCTACAGGAAGCATCTTGAAGCTGTCATTACAAACAAAGGCGTCTCCACTAAGTATTAAATACATTTCAGTTAGCATGTTCAATACTTTTTTCCTGTGTCATTCCTCTTTATTACAAATAACTTCATTTATGGATTTTAATGTGTGGATTTCTTGAGTTAATTCTGATGTCTGGTGAAAATTTCAAGTGAATAGCCTCCTTGGAAATATATTTACTGAAAAAAATGTTGACATGTTCAATACTTATATCCTCCAGTGTATGCATGTTGACAAATGCACTATAATACAAACATTTTATCCACAACAAATATTGCTAGAAAGTACAGACACATGATGAAAGTATTAATCCTTTTTTTTTTTTTTTTAAAGGTCTCTTAAAAATAAAATAAAAAATCTGAAAGACTTTCGTGTATTGACACCATACAAATTGTGTTTCATATCCTATACGCTGCATATTCTCCTCGTGCTTTGGGGGGTTTCTTCCAGGTACTCCGGTTTCCTCCCCCAGTCCCAAAACATGCACTGTAGGCTGATTGGCATTTCCAAATTGTCTGTAGTGTGTGAATGGTTGTGTGAGTCTGTGTGCGATTGTGTCCTGCGATGGCTTGGCACTCCATCCCGGGTGTCCCCCGCCACATGCCCCGAGTCCCCTGGCATAGGCTCCAGGCTCCCTGCAACCCTGTATAGGATAAGCAGTACAGAAAAAGGATGAATGGATGGATGGACTTTGAGAAGTTCAAGCAATACCAAAAACAAATTTATGAAGGTCATGTATGTAACCCTGGCTAAACAACTAAGTGGAGGACTGCCAGTACGGTTTTCCTTCGTAACTAGTGGAGTATTCCCGTTTGCTCGAGTACCAATGATAAAGTTTTCATCTAATGACCATGACCTCATGTGGGTAGCTTATAAAATCTATTAGCTAGGTCACGCTCATTCACTGGCCTTTCTTATCTGGCAGTGCTCCACTTTGTTGAAGGACTACAGTTAGATACAGTTCTTTCAGTTTAAATTCCTCAAAATCCAGACTGCCAAGGCAGTTTCCTTTGGAACTAGTGAGGGTTCATAACATAGAGGAACTTGCCAGACAAATAACAGACTGCATTTATAAATGGTTTTTATAGTTTACTGCTCCCTATTGAGGATGAGAATCACTCAAGTGCTGATATTGTTCTTTATTGAGGATGAGAATCACTCAGAGCACATGAGGAATGATGAAGCAACATTTAAACTGTCAAACTCTGGTGAAGCTGGACTGAGCACCATGTTGCAATTATCCACAACTCCTGCCAGGGCCTTAACCTGCATTAGAGCATTCCTGTGCCATCACTTCGTTTACCCAATGGGTTAAAGTGTCTCGAGCAGGATCCCTTTACAGCACATAATAGCTGGTCAGTGACCCTGCCGTATTAAGCTCCTCAGAATTCTGCACTCATTGCCTGTTGCATTGGCTCTAACAGTTCTTGTATTTACCTCTTTCCTCCTGATGAATCTTCTTTTCGAAAATTGAAAAAGCCTTCACAGCAAAGAAGTGTACATTTTTTTCTTACAAAACAGCTTTGCATCCATGACTGCTTTTCACCGCACTTCTTAATGCAATTACACAGCATCAGAGGAACAATAATACCCGACTGTACCCTGAAAGCTTCATGCATCATTATCGGAATTATGCAGCAGTTAGGGCAAGGCTCGATAAGTGCTTGCTGAAGATGCTCCAGTCCCAAACAATTTGGCAATTGGTCATTGTCCATCATCCTGACCATGCCTCCACTGTGGCCTAACAAAAGAAATAGATCACCCTGGCCTAAAATACAAGACATTTGGAAAGAGTGAAGCAAAGCTCAACAATTCAACAAATTCAGAATTTATTAATTCATGAAATTCGTTTGCCTCACACCTCCAGGGTTCGGTTTCAAACCCCACCTCTGCCTTGTGTGTGTGTGGAGTTTGAAGTTCTCCCTGTGCTTCAGCGGTTTCCTCCAGGTACTCCAGTTTCCTTCCCCAGTCCAAAGACATGCATTGTAGGCTGTTTGGCATTTTCAAATTGTCCATAGCGTGTGAATGGGTGCATGAATGTGTGTGTGAGATTGTGCCCTGCGATGGTCTGCCTACCCCCGTCCAGTCCCCTACCTCGTGACAGAGTTCCCTGTGATGTCCAGGGTGTCCCTTGCCTCATGCACAGATTTAAAGGATAAGTAGTATTGGTACCGATTTTCTATACCGTGAGGATAAACGGTATAGAAAATGGATGGATGGAAGTCTCATTCTACTGTAGACTGTTTAGACTAGAATCCAAAAAAGCCCACAAGATGGCAGCATTTACTCACTCAATCTTTTCTCTTTAAAACGGACAAAACCATACTTATGCATCATTCTCAAATATGAAATTAATTCACTGTAAATATATAATTATAAATCATTTTAAATTCTGGTTTACATTTATAACAATGTCCTCAGCAACATCAAAACTTTTGAAAATCATTACATATGAAAAATGCAACTTAATTAAATGCATACAATTAATTTGGACAGTATCAAAAGGGGTGTGTGTGTCTGTCTGTCTATCCGTCTGTCTGTCAAACTCAACGGTCATTTCCAATGGTCCATACATCTCAAAATCTGCCATAGGTCACATGAAGTCATTATAACAGAGATGAAATTCAAATCATGTTTTTCTGTGATATTCACACTATTCTTGGACTATGGTGAAAATTCTCTCAGCATTTTCCTAAAGCAGATTACAATATACTTGTGAAGTCAATTTATGATGATAAAAACAATGTATAAATGCCTAAATTCATAATATAACCAGAAACCCAAACATCAAATCTTAGAAAATTCCAAGTTTATTAGTGTATGCACAATACATATTTAAACAGCAAGTTATACTACAATTATTTCCAATATGTGTAGTGAAAAAGTTATCATCTCATCATTATTGTACCATAAAATTGGAGTCAGAGTTGGAGCTGGCCAGGCTCAGACACACACAACAGTTAAATGAGGAAATTATTGTTTCCTCCTTTTCCTGCATGAGCTTCCTGTTCCTCCAGCCAGATGTATATCAAAACACTGACCAACCCACACTTCATCCCAAATGACAAATCTGGCATTCATAGTGGAAGCTGCTGCCACAAAGTAAAATATGCAACATAAGGTTTTGGATAAGGCATAAACAGCAGGCACACACATTTCCTATTAACTCAAGCATAAAAAGGGTGTGGGTGAGTAGTTATAAACAGTTTGTGTTTAACATTGCAGAGTGCAGACAGTGCTAATGATGAGCATACAGTATGTTAGGATAAACATCAGGGCAGAGATTTCAGCTGGAGGCCACGTGAGCACAGATATAACAAACATCAATAAGCCTGCCTGCTTGCTTCACTTCCAAAGGGGAATTTGACCCCTTGTTGTCCTCGGTACATGTAATAAAAGTTAGGCTTACACTTAGGTTTATGCATGTTTCAATATAATGGACATGTTCCACAAGTTCAGAGGAATTATAATGGAATGCTCCTGTATTAAGCCCCCTTAATCTCATCACTTAAGCGTTACATTTGTTTTGAAATTACTTTACAGCACCAACTGACTGTTACAAGGGGATCTCTTTTATGGCAAATATTTGACACTACTGTACTGCTGGTTTCAAAATATATAAAATATACAAAAAGTGAGGGATTTTATCATGGATGTCTGCATGAAAAACTAACTGTATTGTAATTAGTAAAAAAAAAAAAAAAAAAAAAAAAAAAAAAAAATTATGTTGTATAAAATTTCAGAAAAAAATCTATCATATACTGTGATGTGCATAAAATAATTTACATCCATCTTGTTACTGACAAAAATGATTCTTTGCACAAAGAGTTTGGATATTTAAAGAGTATATTTAATTCAGTGTGGAAATGTAGTATGCTCAAGAAAAGTAAACATTATTTTAAATAAATAGAAAAAATCATTTCTCCCCTCTCTGCATGTTTTCAGATTTTCAAAATAGAATTAAATTGTTGTCATTTAATTGATGTGACAAAGAAAAATCACAAATTCAAAAGTTTCTGTGCCTCCAACACCCCTAGGATTGTGCTTAGGGCTCATACATACCGAGCGCCTCTGCAAGAGTGCTGATCTTGGATCAGTTTGGTCAGTCCACGTGTATTCGTTGGAAGATGAAAGATAAAAACTGATCCGATATCAGCACTCTTACCCTGAGAAGTTTGTACAGCTGTGTGGCTCTGTGCTGGAACTTGGCTTGAGGCATAACTCACATCTTGCTGAAGCACTCTTTAGCGTTATTCCACACTTGAATTCCCTACGGGGGCGGGGGGGGGGGGGGGGGGGGGGGGGGGGGGCAGTGGTTTGGAAAGTAATGAGATGCCACTTAATTACAGGTTAAAGCCACAATCATTTGTAGACTGTTTACATATATTGCCACTGAGCCTTGTAGGTTACATCATTTCCAAATTCAATGCCTCTATTTTCTCTCATTTGGAGCCAAAACAAGACATGCTGTTGCACTATTCTATTTCGAAAGCAATGAAAATGTGAATAAATCATTCAAAGAGCTGATCTATTTGTTTACCACTCTTGCATTCTGTCTGTATCTTAATTTTATGTAACAGCTTATGATTAATTTGAAGGAAAAAAAAAATTCAATAATAAAATATGCTACTCACCTTTTTACACATGCTGATTTGCATGATGGCATAATTGATGAGAGCTTCTTTAAGGTCACGGTCTTTCTGCTCTTTGAACCTCTCAACGTCCACCCAAGCGTTCTTCACAAACTCCCTGCAAATAAAGCACATGCTGACTTCAGGTCTCATGCAGTTTTGCATGAAGAGTTAAGCTTATCTAGGATTTAATGTTGAGAAACAGAAGAATAGTGTGTACAGACTTTTCCTTGCAGTCAACAGTGCGGAAAATTTTATATAAAACTAAAAAGCACCTTGCTAACTAACAAAACAAATCTGAAAAGGACTCTACAAGGCTTTTAATAAAATGAGTTCCTGAAGATAAGAGCATGGGAGGGCATGTACTATGATTCCACTCATAGGCGGGTTATTAAGACAGACATGGGAAAAGAGCAGAATGCTCACTCGCACTCAGCGTTTCTCTCTTTCACCATCTCCTCTCCCTCCTCAATCTGCGTCTCCAGAGTTTTCAGCTTAGCCTCCCTCTGCTCAGGAGTCTCCTGACCAAACAGCTTACTGGTCATCCCCTTCAGAGAGAAGGTCCGTATCGTCTGCAACAGGATCAAGGACAATGCGTATTTTAAATATATATATTAATATATACTGTATGTATATAAAAAAGTGCTTTAAAAAGACCCTTCCAATGTAGCCATCTCACTTTCCAGCATACTGTAGTATAATAATCACTTTTCACTTTAACCCCCCTCCTTTTTCTTTTTAAGCAAAGTAAAATATTTTTGTTTCATTTACACTTACTCATATAGTTTAAATGTGTATATTTTGTATATATTCTTATTGTAGTTATCCTTAATAACATTTGTTTAAATTAAGTCGATAGTTGTTGCTCTGCTCGAGTGTTTCGTATATTTTCTGCCTTATGATAAGTGTTAATTAACTGAGCCTCGCAACTGAGCCTGTTAACTAATTAACAGTGTTAATTAACCGAGCCTCACTGAACATGTGTTTTAACATACTGTGCAAATGTTAGGGCTGGGTGGTGTTTGAAAAATTTTGCTAGCCATCCGATAGCTTGAATTTGATACTGATACCAAAACAATAGTTATTTTAAAAGGGCTGTAATCCTTTAGCAATCACTTTGTGACATTCCTTCCTCCTCGACTTTTCTGCTCTAGTGAAATGTGTGGTTTCTCTGTGGACGACTACATTAGCTCGAGAAGAACTGGCCCTAGCATTGTCGAAGCTTCCACCTACAACATGAAACTAAACAATCTAGTTCATAGGCATCTTTTATAAAAATATACAGATAATAAATTAGTATATATGCATATGGTTCATAGTATATATGCATACAGCAGTGATAAATGTAATAGAAGCAAACTTTCACTTGGAAAAGTGATAACTTACCTGCTAATATGTCCTCACTGAAAACATTCGTTTGTTTGGTCGTGTGTTTTGTCTCTAATTTCTTTAAGCAGTCAAAAATTTTCTTGACAGAGATTAATCCTGTAAAATGTTTCTTCAGATTTGACCTATTACCCAATACATCAATACGTGTGTATGTACGTGTGTCACATGTGTACTGCTAAAAATTCCAGTAACCCCACTGTAACAATGCCTTTCTGTGGCCCTGAAGTTAAGGCATTTATTGCACTAGGAATTGTTCTTGTCTACTTTCCTGTAGTACAGCTGGACTCTATCTTCTGCGACATGTTTATGTGCTCTCTTTTCTCTTGTGCATCAAGAAGCCAGTCAAACTCGAGAGTCATTCAGTCCTGTTTTCTGTTCTTTTTCTTTTTTGCTAGTCTTAATAATCCTTTATAATAGAATATTTGCTCAAAGTATTTAAAATAAGCACCAAATTGTTGATGCCTTTTGGGTAGCCATTTTCTATACCCAGCCATAGTAAATGCTAAACAATTTTTCACTTGACTTGACAAATTGGTGAAACATATTCACAATGAAAACTCATCTTTCGAACCTGTGATAAGAATTTGCCTCGTAGGTTCCGTCGCATTTTCAAGTCTCAAACATTTTTGAGCAGTTTACTCAATACAAAAAAAAATCTTCTCTGGTCTGAGGCACAAAAACAAACAGTTCGGCCTGCAAGGGGAATCCCTACGCTACAGCTCACAGCAATGACACTGCTAGTCAGTGCAAAGGGTTTTTTTTTCTTTTTCCTTAAGTTGATGGAGACTCACCCCAGTAGCCAGTTCCTCCCGCTGTTGCTTCTTGGAAACCAGATCTTGGGCAGCCATCTCCAGTTCAAACTGACAGAGCTCGTGCTTCCTACACACTGCCCTGCAGAGACATAAAGCCAAGTCAACAAACAAAATGAAAATTATATATATATAAATAAATATAGCTTAATGGTGCAGCTTTGCAGAGAAAAAAAATACTGGACATTCAAAACTATTCCCCCCCCCATTATAATTTTAAACAGACAGAAAATGTTAAATTTAAGCTACATGATATGATACGATAGGATACCCTGAGATCACATCAATACCATTTTATCATGAGATTGAAAGAGACAAGACCTGCAAGACAGAGCCTCCTGGAAATCTTTCAATGCTGCTCTGATGAGATCCCTGCCCTCTAATCAAACACATCTGGATTTGAAACTACACACTGGAAACTACATAAGGGTAGCTTTAAGGTTTAGTTCATCTTTAAGAGCAGGGCTGAACACGCTTCGATTTTTTATCCACTCTGGTTCCAGGTTTTACTGTGTCTATCAGACAAGGGATAGTGATCCATAATTGGTTGCTGCATACAACTACTGCTTATGGACATGTAAGACCACTGACCGTAGACGGAAACCATAATCGCATGTGAAATATCAGATTGAGGTATGTCCAGAAATGATACTCAGACATATTATCATGTTGGGATTGTTAATCAAAGAACAATTTCCTTACAAGAAAAAGACCTGATATTAAAATGGACTCATGAGAACTACAATATAACAGATGTATTACTTTTAACACATAAGAGTATTTATTTTGGATACACTGAACCTTAAAGCCTCAGTGTAGAAAAGGTATTCCTTCAGCTGGTCAGCATAGTGTTCTTCCTCCTCCAGTATGTCATCTACGGAAGTAGCATACCTGCCAAGAGATGATGTTTCATTTGTTCAAGTGTGCCATAAACAGAAGACACAAACATGCAAAGGCAACAAATCACTGCTTATTACAAACTTCTATTCATTTACTCTACAAACAGAAATTTTCATTCAAACAAAGCAGAGAGCACAGAACAGCACATAAGAAAAACAACAATAACCTGATGTTTTAATCGCATTACAGTCTACTTCATTACAAAGCCAAACTTTACCACAAGAAACAACATTGAGTTGCCCGCGGACACATCAAGTTCAGTCACATTCAAGGGAGTCTGACTAAAGAAACATGAACCAGGGTGCCCAAAAAAGAATTCAAATAAGCCTGATGACCGACGGTCTGTTTCCGTCTCACACAGTGCGACTGGCAGCTGCCTGAGCGCTGCATGGATGACCTCTGACCCCACAGCTGAGTGCTGCAATCTGGAAGCCATCAGAAAGGGGGGGGGGGGGGCGGTGGCTGGCTGGCCTGGCTAGCCTCATGAGCAAAGATTGATTCTTGAGAGATGCTCGAACATCTAGTCAAAGACACAAAAACTCTGCAAAAATTTACTGCCCATGGAAGCTGCATATACATTAGCTGATGGCCAGCCAAAATGAAACGTAACTCTCCCAAGGGCTCACTTTCCTGGTTACATGTTACAAGGGTCAGGGAAGGGAGGGCAAGCCTTTCTGGAAACCTAAGCATTTTCAAATCAATCCCACAAATGTGTTTTACAGCTCTGGACAGAGAATCAGATTAGCGTGCTGCAGGGCATCACTCAAAAATGTTGCAACACAAACCTGCACTAATCCTTTGAAGGTTGCACGAGAGCCGCTCATGAAAGTACCGGCAACTCCCTATTAAGAACGAAGTAGTGTGTGTGTGTGTGTGTGTGCGCGTGCAAAATAAACTCACGCATCCATATGATGCCCTGCACTCTGCAGTCCGTCTCCCATCTCTTTCTCAATGGCGCTCCACTCACTGTCCAGACCAAAACAGTAACACGTATAATTATCTAATATTATATTACATACCTGGTTTTTACAAGAAGCTTGAACTCTTAACAGGATTTCAAATTTAACTCTTCAAATGGCCCTAAAAGCATAAGTTTTAACAGTAATGAAAATCTTAAAGAAACAAACCGTATCTTGGTTCATTATTCAGGTTCATTACTCAGACCACTTTAAGATGAATGGATGAGTAAATAAGCCTACTTAAAAGTTTACACTAAACATAAAAACAAATCACAAAAGATCAGTAACATCAAATGTCGTAATAAACCAGGCAAAACCACGCAGTGTCCACTCAGCTGTTGCATCGTATGCAAGAAGCCCACCTGAAGACTCGGCCGTAATTTCCATGCACTTTGTAGACACCATAAAGACGGTCAGCCACTCTCTAAGTGAAGAGAGTATTTTGGTTACTTTACTAGCGCCTCAATCATAGATTTAATGTCAAACATATCAACGTGTTACAAATCAATTCAAATAAAGCACTAAATTCTTAGATTTTTATAAATGGTGGTAATTTCATAACAAAATACTGGTGCAAATAACATGACTTAGCGTGACTTTGAGTAATGTAGCGCAAGCATTATTGGAGGAAAAAGTATGGTTGGTGATGTTCATTTTTCAAAATTACAAAGTCAGTTGAAAGTTTAAACTTGTCATTTAAATAAATACCCAAGTAGAACATTCAAACAAAGACAATGTGAAAAAACACTTGTGATGATGTGGCACATAGTGAGGGAAATCTTTTTGATTGTTAACATTATCCACATTCAGAGTGCTTGTCAGAGTAATGTTAAGATATAACACAGTGGGCAGGGCAGCCAATGTGATGGACATATTATAAGGTCTTATCAGACTCTGGCGTACTGTTACTCACGTGAATCCAGAAGTATCCATACTCTATTTGACCAAATGTTTGTGGACACCTGACCATCATACCAATATGTGCTTTTTGAACATTCCATTCCAGTTTTAGTCCTTATACTGTTGTTATAATAACCTCCAATCTTCTGTGAAGGCTTTGCACTAGAGTTTGGATTGTGGTTGTTGAAAGTTGTACTCATTCAGCCACAAGAGCATTAGTGAGGTCAGGCTCTGATGTCGGGCGAGGGAGCCTGGGGTGTAGTCAGCATTCCAGTTCATCCCAAAGGTGCTGAGTGGGGTTGAGGTCAGGGCTCTGTGCAGGTCCCTCGAGTTCTGTTATTCTAATATTTTTTAACCATATCTTCATGGACCACTTTGTGCAAAGGAGCCTTGTTATGCTGAAACAGGTTGGGGCCTCTTAGTTCCAGTAAAGGGAAAATTGTAATGCTACAGCATACAAACGACATACTATACAATTGTGTGATTCCAACTTTGTGGAAACAGTTTGGGGAAAGAACACATATGGGTGTGACGGTCAGGTGCCCACATACTTTTGGCCATATAGTGTACATCTGTCCTTTAGCATCACATGGTGCTGTCATCATTTCCGACTCAAAAAATAAACCATTAAAGGTTTGCCATTGCATTCAGTGGAACTGTTATCAGAGTTCACTAAATGGAAGAAAACCGAATCTAGTGATTCTCTGGTTATAAAGAGTAGGTCACTACATTAAGTTATAAATGGTGGTTATCCAATTTGAGTGATGCTTTACGACAGTTCTGTCATTAATGCATTACCAATTTATGTTCTGCACTATTTCTAGCTCCTCTGACATGTCCCTGTTCCTTGGCAAGAAAGACAACCAAATTCATCAGAGATACATAATAATAGTAATGGTCAACTGGCAACTGAAATAAAGGCAAATGTGAAAATCACAGATTTATTACAGTAAAGTGTTGTACTCTCCGGTGGAAAATCTCTATAAATTCACGCTGACCTCCATGTCTCAGGTTAGTAAAAGATAATCTACATGTCCAAATACTGCTTCCACCTGTGAGCAAATTTTATCTACGGATGTAAGTTCTTGCTAAAGTGCTGGCAGCTCAGTCTCATACTGTCAACCCTGTTGAGTATTTCTTTGAGGAAATTTTCCTCACTGTGTGAAAACTATTAATTTCCCTTGCAATAAATCTCATAATAGCTTTCGTTCATACATATTCAAAAACTCTCATGCTTTTCTCAAACGCTCTGATAATAGCTGAATGTAGGTTGAATGTATCAGAGTTACTGTTGCGTATTAGGCTCGAGATTTGTGATGGCATCTTCATGTCTTTTTGGCTTATCTCTAGTAGCGTCATTTAAATTCATTGTAAAAAAAAGAAAAAGGAAAAGAAAAAAAAAAGGGAAAACAACTTTAGTATTCCTCTTCTTAGCAACAGTGTCAGTAATGCTGTATAGCCTAGCTGCTGTACTGTTTCAGTTCTTAAGTGCACATATGGTCATTTTCATTCACGCTCATGCAAAATTAAGCAGCATCTCAAGACTGCAGTCATCAAGACTGCGATTTTATCAAATTCGCCAAGCCTAGCAGAGACGCAGTGTTTAGTATGCAGTGTTTTGTAGTATGTGTGTGTGGCAGCTGTTAGTACTTACTGCTCGCACACGCAGCAGCTGTGATATAACAGACTGGAGCTCATCTCCATAGTGCTTCATATCTGAAAACTTCCTGTGAGAGGGAGGGAGGGGGAGAGAGAGAGAGAGAGAGAGAGAGAGAGAGAGAGAGAGAGAGAGAGAGAGAGAGACTTATACGGTATATAATAAGATGTGACACTCCTATGTGAATGGTCCTCTTTTACCTTAAAAATTACAACAAAATTTAGGGGGATGACTACTTCAGTCAAACAAAACCTTTGTACGTCACTTACTTGTCGGGATTCTTCACCCGGAATGTAGCGTTTAAAGCCTTCAACCTCGAATCTGCCTGGAAAAGTAGAAAGAATTACAGTATGTGGGATGTACGTGTTTGTGCACCTGTTTGTGAACAGCGACAACACTCCCTTTAAAGGAATGCTACTAACATCCACACACTAACAAATATCCACAATCACATGTGTAGAAAGAAAGAACACTGCTGCTCTCTCTCTGACTTGATCCTGACAGCTCAGATAGACTTGCTGTGGTTGTTTATATAAACTTGCTTATACTGATAAAAAGATTATTCACTGAAGTAGCGCTTTAATTGCCTGGTGTCATTGCACGTTTATCATTCCAGCCGTGCTCAGAGAGATTATACAGTAATGATGCCGATTCAGCCAACTCCACATGACTGTTGCATATCAAATTATGATTAGGAACACATGGTGGAGAGACAGATGGTCAAATAATGCCATTACAAAGACTATAAAGGGTCTCAGAGAGGGCATAAGAACAAACAGACATAAATCACTAATGGAATACCTTTGCCTGAAATCCAGTCTCAAATACAACTTCCTTCCAACCCTGTTCCTGTGGGACAGAGAGGATGTAGTTTTGACATTGACAAAAACCATCATGGTCATAAGAGCACATAGTAATATACTGTGATAACGTAACCAACAGACCAAATTCTGCTGTGGAAACAAAACAAGTTTAAAACAGAGAGCAAACACAGCCATGCTTTTCTGATTAAATCCGTCAGGGGAAATTAATGAGTGTGTACATAGTGCTCAAACTGTCTTCCCACTGTCAGAGTTCTTGCTCTATATTTATGGAAACAGGTAACTGAAAAAGTAAAATCTGAGTTATTATTGAACACATGACCGGCAAGTCATCGTCAGGGTTTCAAATCATTCATCCCGTTTATCCTGCTCTGGGTCATTGACCGGAAACCTATTCCAGGAACACTGGGCACGAGGCCGGAATACACCCTTGATGGGACGCCAGTCCATCTCTCTCTCTCTCTCTCTCACTCACACACACACACATATCAAGGGGCAATTTAGAGGAGCCACCTACAGACATGTTGCCAGAGAACCCAGAGGACACCAACATGGACACTGGCAAAACATGCAAAACTACACACAGTAACCCAAACTCAGGATCAAACTGGGGATACTGGAGCTGTGAGGTGGAAATGCTAAAAGTTGTTCCACCATGCTGTCTCACAAATGGTAATGCACTGTAAAATATAAGAGCCAATCATACGCCATTATACAAATTCGGGTTTAGCAAAGGGTAGGGCACAAGTCCGTATTTCTGAAATCTGCATCCACGTCCGAGCAAACGTTTTCTTAAGTAACTATGGATAGCAGCTTAGTCTCATATGGTCAATCAAAAATGTCAAGCGTTTCTTTAAGGACATTATCTTCATTTTGTGGAAAACTAGAAACTTTCTTGCAATGAAATATACAATCCGGATTTCTTGAGGAGTGCCTCTGTGCCTTCTTTACTGTCTAATGACTTTTCTGACCTGGAACTGCCATGTAAAACAATTTATTATCCAATAAAGAGAAACAAGTTATAGATAGTGTTGAGGTGATCATATATTCAGAGTATAATTCTTAAAAACCGTATGCTACCAGACCATAAGACAAGCTAGATCCTTAGTTAATTTTCTCCTTGTTACCTCAGTGAGGAAGGAGTAGAAGATCTTGTCATTGGACAGAACGGGATGGGAGGCAACCCGGAGCAGGAAGTTCTCTAGCCCCACCCTTCTCCTCTCCACAAAGTCCGGATCCATGTTGTCTGCAGATAGTTTGTGCCACACAAATTCAGCCTGCAACAACAGTAAACACAATCAACCACAATCCCACAAATGTCTGCATGCATGTAATGTGAGAAGCTTCACTTACCCGTTTCTCAGGCAAAGGCGGGACAACTATGAATGGATAGGTGACTAACAAATAGTTTCTGAGAAGCTCGAACTCGCTGTAGCGCCTCCACAGAGAGTCAGGGGCAGGACTGGTACTCTCAGACACAGCATCCATTGGCCTTTTTAGAAAAGAATTTAACAAGACTTAATTGTGTACTTCCAAAGCAAATAACAGCAGAAGATAATCTGTATAAAAATTGAGTAGTATTATAACATTACTTAATGAAAGAGCATTCAAGTAGACAACAGTACTGGAAGCCTGCAATCAACTGGAATCAAACCCTCTTATAAATGGTTTATATTTCTGCATCAAAGTATATTTGTTTATGGGTAAGCATGGCATCTCCAAAAACATAACAATGCCATGGTGCTCTGTGCCAATAAGTGTTTGTTGTAATATGACAAAAGAAAAAAAAGACTGTGAACTTTCAACAGACTCTGACTCGCATGACATCAGACTTCTTAAAACAATAGTGCATTAATCCCAATTTCCTATGCGGAAGTGAAGATATTTTGTGAATAAAGACTTAGAGTTGTTTTTTTTTTGCACACACAAAGCATCCGTATAGATTCATAAAATTGGAATTAACCCGCTGGAGTCACATGGATTACTATTACGATGCCTTTATGAACTTTTCGGCGATTGAAAGTTTTGGTTACATGGACTGTAAATGGACTGACAGAAATGTCCCAGATTTCATTAAAAACGTCTTCATTTGTGTTCCGAAGAGGGAGGAGTCTTATGGGTTTTGAACGACATGACATGAGTGACTGATGACAGAACTTTTATTTTTGGGTGAACTATCCCTTTAAGAGTTTATACAAACACATAGTACAAGTTTAACTGTGACACGTAAACACAGTGTCTTCAAACTATAATTTTACTAATTCAAGGCAGCTAATATCAAGGTCCACTAATACAAAGTCCACCAAAGCATTACTAGTATACTCCCATGGAAAAATCACAAGCCTAGCTACATTGTAAATGTATCAACTTTCAATGTTGTCTTGCCTGTTTGGATTTTTATGTCCACATTTTGTAAATCCACAACACTGTTTAATAAATAAATAAATAGATAAATAGATAAATAAATAAATAAATAAATAAATAAATGAATGGCTTTGCCCTCAACGTGTTCTCTAATATTTTAATGTATAAAAATAAAAAAATTTAAAAAATCACAAGAAACAACATATAGAACATTCATATTTTGTTTCCACAGCTTTACAGCACACACTCTATATGTGCAATAATACACTAGACTTAATAAGACAGAGACAGAGAGAGAGAGAGAGAGATACAGAGGGTGAGAAAGAGACAGGGATATGAGGGAAACTATGAAACAATAATTCAGGATCCTGAACGCTCCAAGGGGGAAATAAGAGCACATAATGGGCGCTGCGCTAATAACCTGGAGTAGAAAGGCAGAACGTGCACGCTCGCTGGGAGGCATTCTCCACCAAAATCCAGTCGCCCCAAATTTAACCCAGTCACGCTCTCTCTGTAGCTTGGGATAAGTAAATACAGGCTATATATATATATATATATATATGTATGTGTGTGTGTGTGTACATTTGCAAAACATGTGTTTCCTTTCATGGGCCTCTATAACAAAACAGCTCTGTGTATTGAACTTTGAGACCAGAGCAGGATTTTTTGTGTCTTCCCTGTTTGCAACATTTTGTTTTAAAAAAGAAGCAACAGTGATGCATTCTGCATTTCCACTCAATACTGAGACTCAACAGGATCTTTCTGCAAGCTGTGATACAGCTGTTTCGTTTTCTGAAACTGGACGGAACACAACTGGAATACAAAAAAGTGAGTTAGATGAAACAGGAAAAGGCAAACGTGCTTAAGAACGCATGTCATGTGACAGGCAGGGACGTGTCTACAGCTCTGAAGTAAACACAGCATGTGACTACCCAAACTGCTTACTCGGCATCCATGTCAAAAGTGGCACGTCGGTTTACAGCACAGAGCATTTTTGTGAGTAAAAATATAAAGTAAAATAGAGAAACCTTTGTCCTACAGAGTTCCTGACCAGTAGCACATGACTGTGTGTTGAGAGCCGCACAGCACCGTTGAGCCTGACCATAAGCGCCGGTCAGTCCGAGTCACACAGAGAGGATGAGATGTGTAAACAATAAAGCATTGTGTGACGTTGGAACAAATCTCCAGCCCACTGTTATTATTCACACTTCAGCTGTAGGTCAAGTTTGGCTTTGCACCATCCTGGCGTTTCTCTAGGAGCTTACAGTGAGGTTGCTATCCCAGTGTTTGTGTGTGTATATATTACATTTGCAGAGATAAAAACTTGAATACAAGTGCCATAAAAAAATATTCAAATAAAAGTTTTACATTAGGCATGTTCATAAAGAGATGATTAGATGAGGTACAGAGATTAACCTGATATTTACCTGACATAAGAAAATAAATAATCGCATTTAATCTCTCAACAATTATACCAAGACAATTGCACATTACCATACTAAAATGTCCATCTGAAATACACAGCCAAGACTACAAATTATGTTATGCATCCATGATGCTTAACTGTAATGGGCCTCAATTTAACATTTTGTAAGTAAAGTTGTAAACCAAACTAAATAAATTTCCACCAAATTCACAAAAGGTTCAGAAATGCAGACTTTCTTCGCACTCATGCACGTATTTTGAACACCTGTAAAGTGCAAAGACGCAGCTTGTTTGCACGTAGTGACACCCACAAAACTAAAATTCAAGTGAACACAAAATGAACAATCAGGATATAATCTGAAAAACAGAAGTGGAAGATATTTTGACTCTAAATTAACAATTGAAGAAAGGCAGAAATGGAAGTTCTTTTGACTCACTTCTATGCCAATTTTTTAAACAATATATAATATTAATAATAATAAACCAGTGCTGAAACTTCTGTCAGCTGAGGTATTTATTTACGGTTTAAACATATGCACAGACAGACCAACAGTCCTCTGTTTATACGACACCATTTCTTTTATCATAATTCAGCAATGAGTTTTATTTGTCTTCATTCATGGGTTTGCATTACCTCGTGTTCTTTTATATTCTTTAATTAATGCCAATAATATAAAATGACTGGTTTTCACAAAATGTTCTTGATGATACTGTTAGTCTCTGACCTAGTGAACTAGCATGAGGATGTGTTTTTGATAGAGACTCCAAAGCACTTCTATAAGTCGCTCTGGATAAGGGCCTCTGCTAACATAAACATAATATAATAAACATAATAGCTGTAAACATGATAAAAATAAGGTATGGATTGAGAAACAGACTGGTGGATTGAGAAACAGACCAGCCGCTAACAGTATAAACCAGTACTAAAGCGGAGTAGTTTTTAAAGTAAAATGGTCAGACTGAAATATGGTCAGAATGTGTAAGGATAATAGGTGGGTCCTTGAAGTAACGTACCTTGTTTCAATGAGGTATACAGTGTAGGTTTCCTGCATGCTGACTGCATTCTTTCCTGTTCTTTTCTCTGCCTCAGCTACACTTATCTCCATCTTCTTCAAAAGGTTTGCCCCCTTCTCAACCATCTGCAGAAAGAACGTCAACTTAAACTCAGAGTGAGCAATATGTACACTTAAAAAGAAGGGAAAGGGGGTGGAAACACATGCATTACGCCTCAGTTATTGTACCGTACTCTGTAGAAATTTTGTTGTTGGTTATATTTGCGAATGTCCCCTGAAACTGATTTGTTGTACAACTGAAGCTGCAGGAATTAAATTTTTTTAGGGGGGGGGGGGGGGGGGGGGGGGGGCATCATGTCTAAATCCAACAAGCTGGATAAGTCAACATTATGTTGATAGTTTTAATAGCACTGTCCGGGTTTAAAATTACTCAATCACGACAAATGAAACCTCATCCAAGTTTAATTATCAAATGGACAGCAAGAAGGAAAGGTCAGCGTAAAAAACGCTGCTCAGCATTTCATATTTGCATGACATTCTGCAAACAAAGTTGAAATGCACACATTATACTGTACATCAGTATGTTACCAACATTAAAACCACTGTTTGGAAATAACAGCACAAGAAATATAGGTTTTATTTTCCTTTTTTTAAAAAAAAAAAAACAGTGTGTATGTTCTGAATCCTTGATGAACATCTGCCAAATTTCAAATGCTGAGCCAACTGCACTGATTCAAATTGTGCACCTCAAAATGTTAGTATGAAACCAAGCCAAGCCAACCTCACAACTATTTTAAACAGATTAACATCTGTAACATGAACTGTGTTGTCCAAGGAGTGCACATTCCCATAGCAAAACTAATCAGACCCAAAGGTGTGCACGAAATTCTATTTCATGGATTATTAGGATGTAAACATGAATGCTTTTTATTCCCATTTAGCTATGAGTTGGATTATTAAGAAGAATGGAGAGGTAGTTAATGTCTAAATTATCCGGTTTTGAGCAGATGACAGATCACGTGACACTCATACAACCCCAATACGCCTTCTAACCAAAAGGTATAACTCGGGTTGAACATTCTGTCAGACTTATTCTTTTAACACAATTACACGATTAAAATATACGTACTAATTAATGATGAGGTGTATATTTAGGTCACGATAAAGTTTTGTGATAAAACACTTTGCTAAATTAGCTAGCTAGCCACGTTTACTGGCTAGCTTAAAAAAAAAAAAAACCGCAACCATAGTAAACAACAATCAGTGGAACGGTCACATCACACCTTTCATTTATAAATGAAAGTACAGTAGCTAGCTCAGTAACGACGCTGGGGGTTTGAATCTTGTGAATTCTGCGCTGACAGGCAGAGAAAAAGAAAGAGAGAGAGAAAGAACGAGAAAAAGAGATCCTCCAGCTGCAAGTCAGAGATCAGGCAACCCCGAGGACTCACACACGGCCTGCTCCCTCAACTCATCCTTCTCGCTCTCACTCTCCTGGCAATAAACATAATTAAAGACACAAGTAGCTACAATTTTACCGTGTTTTTAATGTTGTTTTCTAACGCTGAAGGTGTCACATCGGTGTTTCCCACCACAGCTATATCCTCGCTTCCCGAATCCGCCATCATCCCTGCTATGTTGTGGTTAGCCGCGCGCATGCGCATCTCACCACTCAGAAAATTGTATCGTTGATTAATTGCAAACAGCATGCATTATGCCTATAATAATAGATAGAGAGATAGCCATCGTCCTGTTATTCTGATGTTTATTAGGGTTGATTCTAACCCTCGGTAACTTAAATATATAATCTGAACATCAATTTTAATTAAACTAGAAAAATTCTACCCTTAAATCCAACTGGAAAATGTACTAATTATACGATACCATAATATGCTACATCATATACATGATATCCATGAGATACATAATATGATCTGGTTGTTGTTGTTGTTGTTGTTTTTAAACACTATCTGAAAGGGGTCCCTGGCTAAAGAGAACTGATATTGGCTACAAATTTTAACATGAAATAAACCAGCATTTATTTTCTTTATTTGATTCAGTAGACAGTTCATGTATTGGCGATGACAACCACACGACTGCGTGTTCACACTATTGTCTATTATGTGCCTTTTGATTTTTTAGTCTTTAAGATATATTAGTTTTGTTGGTTCAGACCGAACAGAAGAACCGGGCAGAGCTCACAGTCACCATGCTGAACTGATAAATAGTCTACAGGCCTATATCTATTATATGCATAACAATAAGCCTATAGGGCTACAAGTTGAAATTCTTGGTACAATAGTATTACGCTTTTATCTTTTGCTAATAAAGCTTATTAGTAGATTGATCGGCTCTTGAACAGACCACTGGTCTGCATGAATAAACTGCAGTTCCTGGGCGGGCCGCTTGCCACAGCTGGATTGAAAACATCTGGATCCGCCTCCGAGGCCAGAAACGCGTCGGTCCAAGCGGCTCAGGTCTTACAGCGCACGGGACAGCCTCGAAAACTTTCTATACATGCGAACTTCTCTTTGTCTCTCACAGCGAGGAAGGTCAAAGAAGAATCTTACTGACTTAAGACTGTGTCTGGGGGAGAGAGAAAAAAACTATGGAGCTCAGGGGCTGGAGATTCTCGCCTTTCATTTGTGTCCTTCTGTCGCTCCGTGAGTAGAAAAGCAGAGTTTCTTATAGCCATCTCCACTTTCTTTTGTGTTCATATTATTTGCAGCCAGCGACATACAAGTCGAGAGACTGTCTCCGTCCAAAACTTCATACTACCAAACAAAACAGAGTAGAGAGAGACTTACATTAGTATGACATAAACATAGTACAGTAGTATGCGGGTTTAGATAGGCATAGACTTGATTTGCATTTAGTTGGCTGCAAATAATTAACATGGCGGCGTACTATTTTGATGTGCTGCTTAGAGTTATGTTGCTATAGCCTACTATTTATGAGGTAGCCTACTGGAGAAAAAAAAAGAAAGAAAAAGAAATATATTCTTCCTAAATATAGCTAGTCAAGTTTGAGGCTGAAGTGTGAGAACTTTAGAACTGAGTAAGAAATGTCTCTTCTCTTCAGGACAGAAATAATCTGTGTAAAAGTTAGCATAAATTTGTATTTTAACATAAGTGTATTATGTGCACTGATGGATATCAAAAGCATGTGTGGGAAAGAATTTATGAATCCATTATACGATAGTAGCTTTCATATATTAATTAGATAAGCAATCATTGTTTTTAGCCACAAGAAATGCAACAAAATGTTCAGTTTCATAGATTTTTCCAGTTTAACTATATGTCACAGTTTGATCTATGTACAATTTTAACAGCCAAGCAAGGCAGAAATGATTAAAAGAAACAAACAAACAAGCAAAAATATATTTTCCTGGGAAAGTATTTCCTGTTTTTCTGGGCGAAGGTAGATCATACTCAGGATATAATCAGGGATGTATCTACAGAGCTTTATAGTGTATTTTTAATTGTTATTAACATAAAAAGTATGTACAATAAACCTCTTGAAATATTATAGTAATAATAATATAAGAACACATTCAATTCAGTCATTTTACTCTTTAATTTGCATTTGTTTATCTTAAGTAGGTTGTCATAATTGAATATTAATGATTGCTGCAATATGCATATTGATTAACTGATTCGCTTGTTGTAAAAAGTGTATGCTCTTGAACAGGATTTATTCTGTGAAGACAAAGAAAGTGTAATATACTGTGTCCTTAGTAAATGTCAATGTAAAAACTTTAAAGGAAATTTCTATCGGGAAATCTATCTTGAGGTTCCAAATGATCTTTGCTGTATAGCAGAGGCTTCCTTAAATGGACTGTGTTTGAGTGAGTTCCAACAGCAGTTAAAAATCATTACAGTGTTATTGAAGAGAACAAACTCTTAAGCTCTTCATTAATTCACACCGCCCGCCAACTGTTGTTGAAAATGGTGCCTAATGAAGATAAATGAGGTAATTATGAAGGAAGACAGAGGGCACATGTGATAAACTGGTGCCAACTCTAATGAATTTAAACAACACAGAGAGAGACAAAAGATACAGAGTGTGATGTGACAGTCTCTTCTCAACCCTGCCATCATCATTTCACACAATGCTCAAATTGTCCCAGTTACAGCAAAGAATAAGATGCTGAAGGGCTCTAAGTCACCCAAAGAGCTGTGATGACAGAGATAGGGACTGTAATCAGTCTCTCCTCTGTGTCCAAAAAATGTCTTTCTTTTGTGGTAACTCGTGGTAGAAAATCCAATAAACAGATATGTATTGTTTGGCATGAGATAATAGGTATCAAATTGGCAGTTGTAAAAACAGTCCCTAAATTAATTTAATGATTAATTTGTACTTCCTAATCTTGGAAGAGATCATCAGTTCATAAGTTCACAGTTTGCTCCAAAATACATTGGATCATTTTTGGCCCTAGAGCTTTAGAGGAAATCTTGAAGACATCTGAATATCATATCCATGTGACAGGGCCAGTGATGGATGTTTTGATTATTCTGTTATTAATTTATTCACAAAATGCTTTCAAGGCTATCGAATGGAGGTCATCATGCCACACAGTGGCAGCAGGTGATTACTGCACTTTTTAGAAGACCACGCTTGAAAAGTTCCCAAGCTGAATTAAACAATTTAGTGTTTCATTTTCAAGCATACAGCCTGTTCATGTCAGAAGATAAGTATCAGGCCATCCAGTTTGTTGAATCAGGTGCACTGGAGAAATTGTGCAATAGTGAGAGCAAGGCTGTAAACCTAAAAAAATATATATATATCCTCTAACTTTCAGTGCTTAACAAATTATAGTGCATGATCTTTCTGAGATCTGTTTTGTTTGGCTTCTGTGTTCAATAAAAAGATTGCCACCCTGTTAGTACTGTTAAAGGAGTGGCATTATGCTATTCTGATTGTAATATACTGCATTGGAGTAGGTTATGAACTAATGAACTATAAGTATAGAATAAGGAAGAAAAGTGTGTTTGACTGCAAACCAAACAACTACAGGCTAACATCTCTGGGCCTCCTGTGAGCATGTGGCCTTTGGATTTCCCATAAGTACAGAGGGGTTGTTCTTCAAACTTGGCCAGAGTGAACACTTATGGCTTTAATTTATTTCTGGAGAAGTCAACTGCTGATTTTAATTACTTTATAGTTTGGAGAGGTTTTTTTTTTTTGCGTAACCAGTCTCTCTCTCTCTCTCTCTCTCTCTCTCTCTCTCTCTCTCTCTCTCTCTCTCTCCCTCTCCCTCTCTCTCTCTCTCACTTGTATATTTTGATGGTTGGCATCAGTGAACATCTGGAAGCCTTTGTGAAATATCAGCGCTGCTTCTTTTCATGTTTACTCAGTCCTATTAGATCACCACACTCTCTGAGTGAAACAAGTTCACCCGTCATCTGGTTTCAATCAACAATTAATATTGTTGTGATGTGGCAGTATAAGGATAGCGGAAGGAAGATGCGTGGGAAGGAATGCTCCCCACACCCGACATAACACAGGCACTCAGAACCCCTCCACCCTCAAAACACACACACACACACACACACACACACACACACACACACACACACACACACACACACACACACATGCTGACAACTAAACCAAACCTATTCCAGCACACAATATACACTGTATGTCATCCAATTCCATTTAGCTCTCTGTAGTCTCCAGATGGGGTGTGTAGCATTTCCCCAAAAGGGTTGGATCTTATGAATCCTGAGTGCAACTGCTCGCTGTTATCACCTGTTATCATTTTCATTATGTTAGTAATATTATAAAATGTACTGCACACTATAACCAAAAAGACATATTTGTTATCTTGGGCAATTAGGTTTGAGATTTGTAGATTTTTTTCATTTCAATTGATATTGACAACTTCTTTTTATTGAATATCATAAATATTATGTTAATATTAACAACTGTGTTGGTGGTGCTGATTTGTTTTAAGGAAGTTTGCGTTAAATTAAGTCAGTGTTATAAATTCTCTAAAGATTTATATAAGTGTTCAGTAGAACTGTGTAACAGTTCATGGGGTGGTGGTTGATAGGGGACACTGTATATTCATTATTTTATCTATTAATTCATTCGTCTTCAGTAACGGAATTATTCTGGTTAGGGTCGTGGTGGATTCAGAGCCTATAAAGGAAACACTGGGCACGGGCCAGGAATACATCCTGCCCCTTGTAATACAGTTCAACATAATTTTCATCTAGAGGCAGAATTTTGAAATACTGGTTATCAGCACCCCACAATTAATATTAGGTGAAACCTCTACTGGAGAGAATGGTAGCACTGAGCCTCTTTCTCTAATGTCTAGCAGCATGTAGAGGATCTATAGAGACACATTTATACAGGACATTTCAAGCTCCTTTAAATTCTTAGATTTGCGTGTGTGGATTAATTCAGACTACATGTTTTCGTTAGGTTCAAAATATATATTTATATTATTACCTTTAACCATATTCAATTTCCCTGTGGTATAAATGTATCTCTGAATGTATAATCTCATATGCCATGATGAATATGTCACTAAAATATATCAGACAAATGGAAATTGTAAGCTTTTATTGCAACCAAACACAGTTCCTTTTTCAGTGCTGCCAATAATTATGCCACATTTTTTTTTTAAATAACATGCTATGTCGATAATTTTCGACTGAATATCTCCCTAAGTATGAAAGCATTGTGTAATTAATTACTAACTCTTTATTTGTGCATATTTTAGTATTTCAGGCCAGTGCTTTCACACACATAACAACTAACCTTTGTAAGTGGTGTGACCAGTCCAGTCCTGTGTGTGAGGACAACATCTGCATGAGCAACTGCAACTTCAGCTCCTTTTGTAACCATGCCGAGGAGGTCTGCGTGGCTATTTGGTAAGTCTGGCCTTTGCCACTTTTTATTTATAGAATGCAACGTCACTAAACCAAGCCACCACCGGGTCCCGCTGTGTTGGGGTGTGAGTGGGCTACGGCTGAGTCTGGAGACGCGGTTGAATTCTCGGACGTTGTGTATGATTCATGTCACCCCACAGCCGCAGCCCACAAGGCTTAGTTCGAACTTTTTGTCTTAAGAATTAAAGCAATGTGAGTGATTTATACATAGTACAACCTCAGTTTGAAATCAAGTTATGAATTTTGTGACATCTTAAATATTTACATTGGCATAAGACAGTGTATGAAAATTGAAATGTATGCGAGGATAATATTATTTTCTAAAAGTAGTTACAATAAGAGCTCTAATATGACAACTTTTAGCTGAGATATGCCTCTCTGGACCATTGCTATGATAATAGAGTCTGTTGTTAAAGATTTCCGCTAAACTAGTTCCGCCCAGTTTGGCACCCGAGGAGGTTTTCTGGGAAGTTTATAGAACTGACCATGTAGTAGAATCTAGCTGTGTAGCGAGAGATAGTCAGCACTCAGGGGAGCACAGAAAAAACATGGCTCGAATAAAAGAGTCAGATAAAAACTCCTCACGAATACAGGATGAATAACAAACACATTTATAACCTTCAGAAAAGAGCTGACTTTGGCAAGAAGTACAAATAAAACTCCTGGGCAGGGATTCCCTGATCACTTATTATTCATATTTTTTGCGGTCAAAGAGCATTCCTATGTTTAAAAAAAAGGTCTATTTGACTATCTTATTATATACAGTATATTAAACCTTAAAGAACCTTGGATTCTCAAATATCCAGCTGTGCCTTGTAGCCTCTTTATTTGTGTGTATGTGCATGCTTTTCACAAAAAGAAGCTAAACTAAACACATTTTTAAAAAAAATTTTAACGTTGTATTTATAAAATTAACATTCATATTCTACTTCAAACTCCTGTCTTTAATAAGGGGAGGTCCTCTTCTCTTTGAGGTGTTATATGTGTTTTAATGGTATAGACATTTATTCTTATAATCCCCAATAAATACAAATAATTGTGGTTTCAATTTGTAGCTACTATTTGATATTATTAGAAGATTTGAGTATGGTACCTGTCAGAAACCAAGACGAACCTTCTGAAATATTCAGCTGCCGCTTTAGTTATGTGTGTATGTGCATGTTGTTCACAGGAAGAAGGAAAATGAGAGTGTGAGTGTTCAGACTCTATGCCACAATCCTCAGCATGCACTGGAAAACATCGTGCTGTCTAACACCAGCTCCACAGAGTGTGTAATGACTTCAGTGCCCTCTGAGAACAGTATGCTGTTTCTCTGCAGCTGTATCAGGGAGCATGACTGCAATGACAGGCTCATCTTTGAGAAGGGAGCAAATGGTAATAATAATAATAATAATAATAATAATAATAATAATAGATAGATAGATACTTTATGTTTGTCTTTTTCCAATAAACTTGCTTAACCATTCAAAAAAGATTAACCGGTGCTGACATACTGTAAACATTTCTCTCTAGGGTTCTCAAGGCTCAGGAGTAAAGATGTGATTCCAGTAGTGGTGATAAGTCTGGTTCCTCCACTTCTAGTAGCTGTGATTGCTACAATGGCATTCTACCTCTACCGCACACGCCACCTCAGCAAACAACCCAAAGACTGGGCACCAAAGCGCACACATTACCAGTCATTGGACCCACCAGAGGCGTGTGCTGGTGAAGCCAACACCAGTGACTACCACGGCAAGCTTCTATCCCTCGGTGAAGATGCCAATTCAGACATATCATCAAGCTGCGCCAATAGTCTAAACCACAACACAGAGCATCTTCCTATCCAGCTGGAGGCCCTGGTCGGTAAGGGACGATTTGCTGAGGTCTGGCGAGCACGGCTTAACCACAGCGAATGTGGCCAGTATGAAACGGTGGCAGTAAAAATCTTCCCAGCTGTGGAATATGCTTCCTGGCGCAACGAGAGGGCCATCTTCTCAGACCCCAACCTGAAACACGAGAATATTGTGCAGTTTCTGACTGCAGAGCAGCGCGGAGGTACAGCTAGCACCCCCCAGAGGCAGTATTGGCTAATCATGGCCTACCATGCTCTGGGGAACCTGCAGGACTTCCTAGTGAGCCATGTGCTGAGCTGGAGTCAGTTGTGTGCAATGGCATCCTCAGTGGCACGAGGCCTAGCGCATCTGCACAATGACACAACACCATGTGGGACACCCAAGGTACCAATCGCACACAGAGACTTGAAGAGCAGCAATATTGTGATGAAGAGCAACAACGAGTGTGCTCTGTGTGATTTTGGCCTGGCGCTGAGACTGGACATCTCTCTCACCGTCGATGACTTTGCTAACAGTGGGCAGGTGAGGAGGACCAACGTGATCTTATGACTCTGCAATGTTACAGTGGTATAAAATGGCTATAAATAGTTATGGATGATTAATACTATGAATTATTGCAAATAGTTTCACATAGTTAACATTATTCCTATTGCATCCTGTGAGCAACCCAGTAAACTGAACATTATAAATCATTACAAATGCATAGAATAGAATAGTTAACATTGTTGCTGTTACCTCTATTCAGTGTTTCATCCTTAATCCTTCTAGAAGTGATTTAAAGTCTCCATGAAGTGCCTTAAAACGCGCAGCTTTATTCAACGTGTTGACACTGAAACAGGAAGTCAGGGCGGGACATATCAAGTTTTTAAAAAGCCAATAGCGTATAGCTTACCTCACAGCCCAGGTGAAGCTGTACTTGACTGAAAGCATTTGACTGGACAGAAAATCTGATGACAAGCTGAAGAGTACTCAGCAAAAAAAGAAACGTCCTCTCACATTTTACTGCTTTTATTTACAGCAAATTTCCTAACATGTGTAAATATTTATATTACCATAAAAAGATTCAACAACTAAGACATAAACTGAACAGGTTTCACAGATATATGATATCAATATTAAAAGGAACTGACAGGATCTGGTGGCCACCAGCTGCTTTAAGCATTACAGCGCATCTCATCGTTATGGACTGCACCAGATTTGTCAGTTCTTGCTATGAGATGTTACCCGAATCTTCCACCAAGTTCTCGATCACGTCTGGGGGGACACGTGGTTACATGTAATTTTCCACTGCAAGGACGATCAGCTGTCCTTCCTGTCTCCCTGTAGCACTGTCTTAGGCA
This sequence comes from Ictalurus punctatus, assembly GCF_001660625.3. Lineage (NCBI taxonomy): Eukaryota > Metazoa > Chordata > Actinopteri > Siluriformes > Ictaluridae > Ictalurus > Ictalurus punctatus. The sequence continues at coordinate 28,520,903 of NC_030421.2, forward strand.
TCTTACATTACATATATTGCAGTTTATTGCTCTGGCCTTATCTGCAGTCCTCATGCCTCTCTGCAGCAGGTCTACGGCATGTTCACGCAAGTGAGCAGGAACCCTAGGCATTTTTCTTCTGGTGTTTTTCAGAGTCAGTAGAAGTCTTTAGTGTCCTAAGTTATTGTAACTGTGACCTTAATTGCCTACCGCCTGTAAACTGTTTGTTAATTAAGGACTGTTCCACAGGTGCATGTGCAATAATTGTTTATTCATTGAACAATCATGAAAAACATTGTTTAAACCCTTTCCGATAAAGATCTGTAAAGCTTATTTGGGTTTTACAAAATGATCTTTAACATACAGTCTCCTGAAAAAGGGACGTTTCTTTTTTTATATATATAAAAGTATAGTTTAGAGCAGTGGTTTTCAATCCTGATCCTGGGGACACACAGCACTGCACATTTTGTATGTCACTCAGCTCAGTTCATGAATCTCTCTCCTAACAAGCTAACGATCTGAATCAGGTGTGTTAAATAAAGGAGACATACAAAATGTATAGAGCGGAGGGTCCCCAGGACCAGGATTGAAAACCATTAGTTTAGAGAAAGCATGGGAACTTAGATGAACTCTTTAAACTCTCTGCTAATGCATCACTGTGTGTTGTATTATGACTGGTTTAAAGGAGAAAAGCCCAAATTCAGACAGTCTATCCAGCAACCTATCCTAATCCTAAAAGATCATCCATATGCTTTTTTTCTTAAAAAAAAAAAAAAAAAAAAAAAGTTATAAAAAGAAATACATTGCATATTCAAAGGGACACATCTGTTCTTTTTTCAGTTATATATTCAACCCATGATAAAAATGCCAATGAAAAAAAATATGGTAAATGATCTGCACTTATATAGCACTTTTTTACCCATAGCAGTTCCAAAACACTTTACACTGTGTCTCTTTCACCCATTCACACACACACACACCAATGGTAGCAGAGCTGCCATGCAAGGCACTAACTTGCCATCAGGAGCAACTTGGGGTTCAGTGTCTTGCTCAAGGACACTTCGGCACGTGGAGTCATGTGGGCCAGGAATCGAACCGCCAAACCTACGATTAGTGGACAACCTGCTCTACCACCTGATCCACAGCCACCAAATAAACCAACAATAAAATACATTCAAATAAAAACAGATTTTAGAAAATGTACAAACTTGGTGATGCACATATGCCCTGTGTTATATATTATAATTACACTGTGGTGACTTAATGGTTAGCACATTTGCCTCGCACCTCCAGGGTTAGGGGTTCAATTCCCGCCTCTGCCCGTGCTTTGGGGGTTTCCTCCAGGTACTCCAGTTTCCTCCCTCAGTCTGAAGACATGCGTTGCAGGCTGATTGGCATCTAATTTGCCTGTAGTGTGTGTGATGGGTTGGCACCCTCTTCAGGGTGTCCCTTGCCTTGTGCCCCAAGTGCCCTGGTATAGGCTCCAGGCTCCCTACGACCCTAGGTAGGATAAGTGGTACAGAAAATGGATGGATACTTATACTGTACATCATTGACTTGTTTTTGTTCCATCCACTCTGGTATTTATTTATCTTCCTTCAAACTGCTGATCTTTAATGTTTATTGTATACAAGTACCAAATCTTCACAGGCTTTTACTTTTTAATAGTTGTTCGTCAAGTCCTAAAAATACTAATCATCATGGTTTAAATTTCTCAGAGCAGGTATTATTAGAAGTAAGTTTTCTAATTCAGAACAAATCTCTTACACTCCTGCAGTTGCCTTATATAACTGAACTGATCTTTTCTTTTAAGGTTGGAACGGCGCGCTACATGGCCCCTGAGGTCCTAGAATCTCGAGTGAATTTGGAGGATTTGGAGTCCTTCAAACAGATGGATGTGTACTCCATGTCTCTGGTGCTGTGGGAAATGGCCTCTCGCTGTGATGCTATAGGAGGTAAGAGGCCTCCTATAAAATAACCCAGCAGGGCTGCACAGTGTAGAGTCATGTGTAATACATTAATCAGGTTATTGGTTTCTGCTATAAGATATTACAAAGGTCACAGTATAATGGACTTTTTTGGTTTGAAAGGCAAAATCTAATAGCTCTAATAAATCAGACATTTCCATTATGTGGCATGTGAGCATTATAACCACAGTTCGTAGAGAGTGTTCAATAAGCACTCTGACAAATAGACATGTTTTTTGGCCAAGTCATATGGCCCATGGAAACATAAAACATAAAATTACTGACTTGCCGAGACATTCTCCCCTGACTGAGAGTGAACTTTAAGCAATGTTAAAGTGGAATAAATAAATGAATGTTGTTTGGGCAGAGGTGAAGGGCTACGAGCCTCCGTTTGGTTCGAAGGTGTGTGATCAGCCGTGTGTGGACAGTATGAGGGATCTGGTGCTAAGGGACAGAGGGCGACCTGACATCCCACTCTGCTGGACAATACATCCGGTATGTGCTACTGCATTAATAACTAAACAACATTTTTATACCAATCATGTTGGTAATGGTAACACAAGGGGTGCATGCATGCATATATATATATATATATATATATATATTTTTTTTTCATTTAAGCATGTGCAAGTACACTCTTAAAGTGATAAGTAAATGGTTTAAACTGAATTTAGAAGTGTATACAGTATGTTTTTTTCCCCAACATGAGCTCACACTTACAAAATTGCAATTATTAATTTGCTTTGTTATAAAGGTTAAGGTTAGTGGCAAGAAATTGGGTATGAATTTGAAATAGTAAATTCTAGTTCCGTAATGTATAATGAGCTAGTGTGACTAATAGCGAGGGTGATTATTCATGGTGTCCTTACAAATTGAGATGATGTGAGGAAGAATCCGTAAGAGACACCAGACTCTTCTGGCTGCTTCCTGCTTGTGAGATAATAAATCACTACTCTTGTACAATTGTATACTGTAATATCAATCATACTATACTAAGGATAATTTTATAGTCTTTAGGATTACAGCAGCAGTTCTTAGGTACCGTTCTAACAGCAGTGATTGCATTTGATCGAAGGGTTCGCATATAAAGGCAACTGACTGAATTGGTAGCAGGAAAAAAGAAAAAAGTTGTACATTCCACTTCTGGTTACCACACCATATGGTTTTGAAATTTTATTCTGTTTAATGTGTATTCTTCTTTCTTATTGAGATTAGTGCATTCTCTAAACCGACTGTTCAAGAACCTTTCTGCTTCGTCATTACAGGGAATGCAGGTGTTAAGTGCCACTATTACAGAATGCTGGGACCATGACCCAGAGGCTCGTCTGACTGCACACTGTGTGCTGGAGCGCTTTAACACTATAGTGCAGGAAGAAGAACTGGAGAGCAGCACTGTCTTTGTCTCCGTCCCCAGCTCCACAGAGCAGCAGGACTCCCCTCTCCCCTCTAACTGCACGGAGCATGACGCTAACACGTCGCCAGCATGCCCACCCCAGCCACAAACCACAGTTGATGCTCAAGCCCCAACCACCTTAAGGCCGCTGAGTGAAGTGTGACCACTCCTCCCCAAAGCCCTGCAAACCAGACTTATTTTTGTAATATATATTGGTTCAATATGTGGAGCTGGTCTCCGTCACCGGGTTCTTATTATTTTTTAAATATTAGCTTTTTGTTTGTGGAATTAATGAACATAATGCAAGACTGAAGAGGGACTACAGGATGAGCAAGATAATATAAGCACTGGCTTCTGAGTTCATGACATTCCCATAACCCCTTCTTGCCTGTGTAGAAGTTATTTGCCCCAAAGCGCAGTCTATTTGAAGTACCTTTATAAGGAGCACTTTAAGGACTCAGTGTCTAGTTTGTAGAGTGTATATAAAATCCTTCGTTTGCTGTATCAGAGATTCTTGAGAGACACAGAGTCAACACAGAATCAAGGAAAGCATCCTTGCTGTGCTGGCAGTGTGTGCTGTGTGCCATTTCTACTGGCAAAAAAATGTTTTCCAAAAACTGTTTACCACACATCATTTTCTCATTTGAGTTTTTCCATTGCCCTCTGAATCGCTTGCTTTTAACAACAATGTGGTCATCCCATGAGCTTGGCTTTGGGAGGGGCTTCAATTCGATTAACCACAAGCCCTGAAGCAAACATACGCTTTAAAGACCCAACACGCAAGCGAGTGGGAAGAACTTCTTTTCTTTTCTTTTTTTTTTTTTTCAGATGAAGGAAAATCAGAAAGCGTTTTATTGTTGCTCTAAATTGATCCGTGCGCATAGGCCTTTCTTTATGGAAACAATTCATAGCTGCTTTGAAATCTGCCACAAACTTGAGGTTTAAGTTCCTTTTGGTTAGGATCATTGTTATATTGCACATTTAATTACTGCTTGCCTGCCTCAGTTGCTGCTAGCCATATTGTCTAACTCAAAGTGGTCAAACACTCATCTGCCAAGAGGTTATGGGAAGAGCTTGAATCAGACTTTCATGATGAATTTACCTAATCAACAGATGCAGTCTCTGGAAAGAACAAACAGTTATTTCTTTTTTTTTCTTATGGTAAATTAAACCATTGACTAGAAAGCGAACACAATTGAAGACAGGCACTAGTTCTAGAGTCTGAAGACACGGACTGTAATCTTGTCTTAAAATAATTTGTGTGACGTAAAAATGACTATACTTTGTTTTTGTTTTTTTTTCCCCTCCCAAGAGGCACAGCACTACAAAAGATCTTATATGGACTTTCAGTGAAAAGGGCAGATAGCACCTAGAGTAGAGCCTACACTCACCTCATCTTAATGTTATGATGCTCTTGGGAAATCTAAGCTATATGTATTCATGAGTTTAATTGTCTTCAATAAGTATTCTGAAGAGACGGTGAATATCTGATGTATGTAACAGCATAATACAGATCATGCACTGAGTAAAGTGGCAGTTAGAATAAGGTTTGTGTAATGATGAACCCAAAAGGACACATTTATTGAGCCATTTTGTCCTTTCCTTACTGTGAACTGGTGTCACAATTGTACAGATTATATACATATAAAGCGTTTATATACACACTGTCTTAAGTGTTTTTTTTGTTGTTGTTGTTTTTTAAAGCACTTTGAGGCTATTGCACAACCAAACCATAATTGCATGATAAAGAAAGAAACCAGAAACCTTCTCCTAATACATCATCAATTTTATTAGTTCATTCATTTCTTTTCTCAGGCTACCAGGAGCATTAAAACATCAGTGCAGTTCACAGCTCAGCGAGATACACACTCAAGGCCTGTTTGCAGACCCAGACCACGTCTTGGTTTGGACGTTTTTTTGTGTAGATCCCCCACTGAAAGTGTCATGTAACTTGGATAGGTTGACTGTGTTCTGAAGATCAGCCCCATGAGTGGAAAGCGAAGTGTGTGAATTAAAACACAGAAACTGTACAGAGCAGAAAGTAAACATTCTGGGTATCCTGCCAAGATGCTGGGAAATGGAAGCAGGTACGTACATACTCGTATGGGGGGGTGTTTCATAAAGAATGTGTTTGCGGGCATGAACAAGAGGAAAACCAACACAAATAAGGCACCACAAGTTTCTCAGCAAGACCAACCAAGGTTAAAGTAGCACTTTCATATGAGAGCCTCTTTATTTGTGCTCTGTCCAACACATGCTCACTGAAACTGCCATCAATTAGAAGTAAAAATGCATTTAAAGTAAACGAGCTTCGTCTTAGTCAAGCAGGAAATCTTCACACACTTAATATTTCAGGTTGTTCAGTTTTCATTGTTATTATTTCTGCTGGCTTCTTATGGCTCAATAAACTAGATATCCACCACATCTTTCATGTTAAGCTATACGTGGTTTATAGCTGATTGCCTTTCGGACTGAAGATTTTCAGTCGAGAGGTAGAATTACAGGAGAGAAAAGCAAACTATGAACGATACAGAGCATTCACTGCATGTGATTTGACATTTCTGTTCAAAGTGCAATAATACTGTACGATAGTTTCACATACTAACATATCAGTAGAGAAAACTAATGGAGACTGGAACTGATGGATTCATTTGATGTTTGAAGTTGTTTATAATTCTATAATTGAAGCCAGCAAATTTGTGTGCTTTCAAAACAACGGAGCACTGTTTTGAAATCAGAGCAAAACCCCCACCTGAGCAATGATCAAATGGATAGAGAAGAAAGGTCAAGCAAGAGAGAGAATGAAGCCTTACCAAAACTAATACAGCTCTCAACACCTCCCTCCAAACACTTGGCTAACCAGTGCAGCACAAAAGAAAGGCCAAACCAGCGAATTTGCTTTCATCATGGCTCCAGATGCTTTATGGAATCCAGCTCTGATGAAAAACAATGAGCTACTGCTCGTCTTTTAGTCAAACATCTAGGTGCTTCCACACAAATCTTTGAAGATCTCCCTGATGATACCAAAATTCAAATACATCAAATAAACTGCTCACATATTGGAAAAAAGGTTTGGCCATAATCTGGCCAGATAACAGCATTCTATAATAAGATCAAGAGAAGTTAATAAAGCATCCTCAAACACAATCTTCAATTAAACACCTGTCAGACATCAACACATTCTCATGCTATTCACAACTCCTGTTAAGGCAACATCAACAAAAGACGCCTGCGCACACTGGAATCTCTTCAGGATCAGAATGATTCACTGTGATGATGTACCAAAATCAAGGGATGCTGAATATGATCTGATTCAGGCAGTCCACTATTCTCCACAGAGCATTATCCATAACATTAATAAGGAATCATAAGGAAGGGAGTCTTTGTTTGTGTGTGTGTGTGTGTGTGTGTGTGTGTGTGTGTGTGTGTGTGTGTGTGTGTGTGTGTGAGGGAGAGAGAGAGAGAATGAGAGAGAGAGTGTGTGTGTGTGTGTGTGTGTGTGTGTGCCTCTTCATTTGTAAAAGAGAGAGCATAGACCCCCACAGACAGCCCTGGGGGGTCAGGCTCCTGCAGGTGAGGGATCAGAGTTGGAGATGTGGTCAGGGGTTAGACTGAAGCACTGCAGGAGAGGAGCTCCGTGCTGGAAGACTTTTCCACAGTGGTTTATGATACACCCAGCCTTCACCCTGGGCAAAAGAAGAGGGGGGGGGGAGGAGGAAAAAAAAAAAAAAAACATGCTTAGGCTCATTTTTAAAGTACATCTTGCTCCTTAAACAAACAATCCATCTTAAAACAACAATCTTCTCATGTTAAAATATCCAATCATCCTCGATTTCCATAACAGACTGAATAAACATCTAGGGGAAGCAAAACCACTAATGTAAATCTATTTATAAAATGAACACTGATCAAGTTACTTGCATCATCTTTAATGGAAAAGTGCATTCAGTCTTTAAGATTCATGTAATTAAAGACACCGCACACCACACCAAAAGCACAAGAGAGCTTTTTGGTTTAGAAACTGAGAAATGGGGTAACCAATCGGTTTGACTGCATGTTAAATGAACATGTTTACTTTTCTTTCAAAGTATTTGGTCCTCCATGGTGTCTCAGTCTCAATGCGGTGTCTTTCCTCTTTCCTCTGCCTCTCCTCCAGGAAGCGCTTGTGCTCCGTGGCCTTTTCCATGTCTTTTTGTAGCAAGGACTCTGTTACATGCTGCCACAGTCGCCTGCAAGCAGTGCAAAGATGGCATGGTAAAACAGATGAAGTGTCATAGCATTTGGTCATAGCATATCCATCAGGTGTGGGACGATAGGACAAGTATTCACATTGTAATTCAAGTCAAGTGGGATACATGTAATATAGCTGGGATACATTAAAACAAAATGTTTCCCCAGGACCATGGTGGAACACATAACAGTACAGTAATATAGTACACAACCGTGTGAAACGAGCGCGAGATAAGTACGCACTACAATAAATACACAGAACAGTGAATAAAATACAGTTGTGTTCACACTCTCTGGCAGAAAACTGTTATTGCACTGTTATCTGCTACTTGCAGAAGAACCTGGGTTGTGCTGTGTCATTTGTCACTGTGCATGTTAATCTCATGGCTACAAGCACCAAGTAATATACGTTGAACAAGACAGCTGTGTGCTCAAAAGCTAACTGCACAGTAAATAGTAAACCTAAATATTAAGTCCACCAATAGTGTCCTGCATTACGATTTGTAAAGTAGTGTGCATTTTAAAATCTGATATTATTATTATAATACATTACAGAAGTGTTCTGAGAATCAAAAAACACTTCAAATAACACAACAAAATTTGTCAGCCATAGTTTTTATTTTGCCTCTAGAGGCCGCTCTCGTACTGTATAATGACAGAGGACCCTTCTCTGCTGCTCCTGCGGCTGATGCAACCGGGAAAAAAACTATAGGTGTGGAATTTTGCCGATAACCGATAGTTCCCGCAATCGGTTATCGGCGCCGATTAATCGCAAAACTGAATAACTGGTCGAAATCGTGAATTTAGAATAGCTATATATTTCTGCTATGCTTGTGTTCAGTAGTTGATGCTTGTGAAAGACTGATGAACCACTGAACCAATGTGTGAAAGACAAATCCAGATGAATAATCCTCACCTGGACTCGTAAGACCCTTGCTGCTCTTTGGGCCGCACTCGTTTACTGGTGATGGGAAGCTTGAGGACATCTATGATGCGTGTTTCACCATTGCTGTAGGTAAACTCAAGCATGCCATTCCACTCCCCCTGCACGCGACACACTACAGAGTTGGTGGGGTTGTGCTTCACCTCCGCGTTCACTCTGGTTAACAAAAACATAGCAACTTATTACAATCTACACTCTCACTTTTGACAATGGAAACATGCGCCTCTCAAACATAAGGACCAGGCAGAGTATGTCAGCGACAGAGAAAACGGGCAGCATGAATGAGAATGCAGATAAGCAACCAAGTCCGTCTTGTCAAGCACGAGAGTAACAAAACAACGAGAGTTCATTCAATTCGATTAACTTGGATCAACACTCCAAGTCTGTGGTCTGTGATGGTGTGATGTACTGTGCTGTTTTTCTATACTGCTCTTTACAGTAACATTAAGCAAGTCTTTACAGAAAAACCATTACAGCACAAGAAAATGAAATACAGAATGTGCTCAAATGAATTGTGCAATAACCAGTGAAAGTGATGAGTAATATATACTTTACAGGAAATGACTTACAATAAACTTCTGAGAAATCATGTATTCACTGTGACTCACACCACACAGATACATCTTTTCAGCAAGACCAAACACAGAACCGTTGTCCGTAAGCTGTCTGCAGACAGTACACTGTAACGCAGACTGACAGTAGAGTCAATTAAAGTGTAATGTGACCTCGTGTCACTGACCTATGCAGCTTGCCCCCATAGAAAGGCTTGGTTTGGAAGGTGATGACTGCACTGTAGCCCGTCTTGGCGCAGTTCACATTGACCTTTCCGCCCAGCTCCACCCAGGGCACGGTGAGGATCGAGCGTGCATAGGCTGATGGCAGAGTGAACGTGTATTCTTCACCATGCTCCAACAGGTGCAGATTACCTGAGAAAACCCCAATGACAACACACACAACGGATACCAGAACACTGTGAAAAATAACATTCCATTAAGCATGTAGAGACATGCTTAAAAAACCATAAAACCGAGCCCCTGTATTTGCAAATTTAACTTCACACAAAAGATCCAAAAGCATGACTAAATATTTGATCACCATCTGAAAGTTTTCAGCCATTCTATCGGTCACAGCACTGGAAAAAGCCTAAAGCATTTCAACATCTTTAGAACAAGTTACTAAAACAGATTATTTCTAGAAAGAAGCAAAATAAAACACTTGAAATGATCAACATTATCCAGCAACAGAACAAAACTATTTCATGTCTGAAATGTCTAGAAATATAATAATCTTGTATTTGGTTTATTTTAATCTTATAATAGGAAATACTTGATAGATTTGACTATATTCAAGATATTTTCACTCACCAGTGAACGGCTATTTACAAAAACAAAACAAAAAATAACCAAACCCAAACATCTGGGCTCATAACAGATGGCACAAATGTCAACAAACAACTTAAAATTTGTAGTCTTTTAATCTTTAGTGAATAAAATAAAAACAGAAGAGAGTACACTAAGCAAACTGCCTTACCCTCTCCAACCATGGAAACACCGATAGACATGCCCATGAACTTGCTTTTGGTCCACACATGTGTGTTTACACACATCTGTCTTTCCTGGCATTCAGCGTAGAAGCCCGAGACAGGTGGGTGGTGGGACACCTGCTCGGCCACGAATCTCACGTTGTAGCAGTCCGATGTGCTGGAGCCTTCTTTCTGAACACTTCCTTGAGACACTGCCATCTTTGGCACTCTCCAGGAGCAGTGGAATGTTTCACCAATGATTGGGTTGTAGGGCTTCTTGGCAATTGCGCCCTTGCGGCCCTCGTGAAAGGAAGTGAGGTAATACTCCACGAATCTGATCATACGGTCCATAGGACTGGTGCCATCTGTGATGGCCACAAAAAGGTCTGGGTGAGACATGAAGTCAGCGTACATCTCCAGCAAAGAGCGTTTCTCCAGGATAAACGTAGGAAGGACCACCTACATAGAGGGAGTGCAATAGCTCAAAATATGGACAAATTATACAAAGTATCAGTATGTACTACGAAAACAGGTGTTGATATAGTGCTAGGTTATGTTTTATAGCATGGCAAAGATGTCAACTCTCTCCCTACTAACCAGTCCGTACAGGACTTTAGTTTTTTTTTTTAGTGATTGTTGCGGCCAAAAAAATGCTCGATTTTGCTGGGGGGTTTTTCCCCAAAATTGGCAATTCTGCAATTTGCAGAGTTTTTGTGCTTTTTACTGGAAAACTACTTGAATTGGCGAAATTGCAATTGCATTAAATTGTTTGCACAATCTTTCACAGTGATGTTTATTGGTAAATGAGACCTTTTAGCTGTACTCACATTCGACGTGAATCTAAGAGGGCTTTGGCTGAATGTGCGTTGTGATGATGTCACATGACGCGTCTTGGCCCAAATTTGCTGAAAATCTGTGGCAATTTTGAAAAATCGCAAGCTCCTGCGAATATTGCGGAGTTTCCTTGATACAGTGTTCATTTCTGCGATCGCAAAGTCCTGGAGGGACTACCACACTTGGCTATTCCTGTACTGGTCAGCTCACCAGCCCTCATTGAACATCAACTGACTTGGGGTAACGCCTTTTCCATAGTAGGACCTTATCTTTGAATGCAGTTAAACAAAAACAAACAAACAAACAAACAATCTCTTTTCTCAAACTCAATCCTTGCCTTTCCTCATTCTACCCTACAGCCCTGCCCCACTTATTCATGTTCATTCATAGGTGTGTTATACGTGTTTATACCACAGCTCTGTTGAATTCTCGACTGATTGGCCGACACACGATCTGAGGTGTGCGATTATTTTTCAGCAAATGCACAGCTAAAGTAGTTCCAGTCAGGTCTTGATCGCATTACAGCTCCAGATCACTTTGTCAACTGAAATAACAAAAAGTCTACTGTCCACCACAGTTTTTTTTTCTACAGTAAAAAAACAAAACGAAAAACCTTGTGAACTAGTAGCCCTATCGATATTTATTCATTTACTTGTTCTATTTTTATATTATCAGCATAAAACAGAAAAAAAAACCCTGCGAACTCGCTCTCTCTTTCCCTTCAATAACTGTACACCAATGGCTCAAGCCTCCGTTACTAGCTCTAAAATTATGTTTTTTAATTAGCAATGGAGTCGTGGCCGTATTATCACCTTGGGGTGTGCATTATTTTCTAATAGTTCAATGGCCCGTCTTCAATTATCCCTTATGTATATTGTACGGATATTTACTCAGTGTGACCATAATATCTGTTGCTGAGAAGTATGATGCAAAGCATTATAAACAAGTAATTTTCCTGTGAAGTCTGCTAATCAGAACTGGTATGCATTTACTAAAAAGGAATGCTTTGATAGACTTTGCTTATGCTTGATATAGTTCGTGTAGATAGTTTGGTCAGGTGGCTCACCCTGGTAAGGTCCATGCCCAGTTTGAGCTGAGAGAGAAGATGCAGGATGACACTACGTTCTTCCTCCACGGCTCCCAAATCCTCTTCCTCAGCTGGAAAGGAGTCTTCCTGCTCCTCTTCTGCATCAATGTCTTCCTGCTCCTTGAATATACATTACCACTAGTTAATCTAGACAATCAGTTTTGTTTTTTTTACTGGAAAGCAGATACTTTTCATCGTAACAAGATTCTCACAGATATAGCATACGGACAGAATATATTAACTTGTTATTATTAATGCTGCTGGCAAAGTCCTATTCATAAAGTTTACAAACTAGAGCCATCCCTATAGAAATTCTATGAAATGTCAGGAAACAAATTATCAAACTATGCTGATCAGTATGTAGATAAGCCTGCTTTCCTTTCTTCCTCCTCCGACAGGAAGATGTAGATTCAGATACTTGTAAAATACCAAGTTACAAATCATGAAATCCCTCTTCATTTGCACAAAAGGCCAAAGATTTCAACATTCATTGAAATTTCAAGCTAGGCCTGTGTCACGTTCTGGCTTTCCACACTCTCGTGACTGGTTTGCTTCATCCAGTGTACCTCATGGCAATCTTTTCCGTTTACTTGTGCAGAATTCAAGACAAAAATCAATCAAATTTTCATGCATGTAATCCACTTATAGACACTGAAGTATGTGAGAGTTGTGCACATATGGATCTTCACTACAGTTTTTCTTTGACCAAATGTGACACATCCTGAGAAAAATGACTCCAAGGCTAGTCCAAGGCTGGTATATTGACTCCATTTCCTGTAACATAAAAACAACTGCAAATACCAAATGTTCCTAATACAGCTCTTGCCCAGACACTTCACTCCAGATGTTCCTGACAATTCAAGACAAAACTGATTTCCACTGGTGACCTTTCCTTTGATAGAAATAGGGGTGGCAAGGTTTTTTGAAGTCGTGTGCAATGGCACTATTACCAGTAAAACCTGTGACATTTCACTAAAACATTAACCTCCATCATAATATGAATGAATGTCAATCTAATTACCCCAATACATACACAACATAACACGAGAACCAAGCTGATTGTGTGCTGATTCATCCAGTATGAATTAACTACTTCACTTGGCAGCAATGTGCATGTATTTCTTGGAAGTGCTTTCATATTAAATTAAACTCATTCATATGAGAAAGTTTGCCGTAAGAGGTTAATCATATCCATACCCAGAATAGGTAGCCAGGTTACCTCGCTCATTAAGACTTAACCGTAGAAACCACTAACATTAGGCAAAATGTTTAAACCTGTGGGGTTAATTTTCTTACATTTACATCACCCGAAAAAGAACACAAACTGCTAATTACACTGTTGTGGATTTCAATAGGACAAACTTAGAGGCTAAAAATGAAAAGACAGACGGTATTCTATTTCTTTGTATACGGAATTGTTTACAGTGCCACAATCGCTGACCAAAAAGTAAATGAAATCATGCAGCTAAAAACAAAAACATTATATAGAATGTCTGCCTGCTATCGATTTTCAGCCCAGCTGATATAACCAATTTAAGCAAGAAGCTGGAGCTGTGTCTGCGTCTATTGTGTTTCTTTTCCAGTAACAGGCTGCTCCGTTTAACCGCAACCCCTCCACCCAAGTTTCATCTTTCTGACAGGATTAATGCAAGTTTAATTCCAACACAAACTCATTCAAAGAGCAGCTGCAAATAAGAAGACTGGGATAGCAGTAGAAGGTTTAATCCAGTCCTTGACTGTAATCCAAATTGTAGCACTACATAGTAACATTAAATCATATGTCACACGCACACACTGGTTTTGCTACAGACAATATTTGCTGTAGCCTAAAAGGTTATTGTAGCTGAAAAAACAGGAAATATGTCAGAAATGGTGTAAGATGTAAATCCCTTATTACCCCAGCAATGTCACAGGCGTCCATTTCAGCAGGTTCTACAGCCGTGCCCTGCATTTTGCTGCTGTCTTTGGCGATGCTAGCCAGAGTGCCACCATTCTTCACAGGGTCCAGCAGTTTGGGTTCCAGCCATTCGATGGTCGGCCCTGCGGGGCAAACGGAGCCTTGTTCAAAGCTGCTCATGTCACCAGACCCTACATGCAGTGGCAACAGGCCAACGGTAGCCTCAGTCACAACTAGAACCGTGGGTGTCCGATCCCCTCCCGACTGTCCTGAAGTTCACGTTCGCAACCCAAGCCCAGGGGTCAGCGTCTGCACAATGCAGATCTGTTGCTTTTCTGCTAGGTAGAAGACGCTCACAACTTCTGCTTAATTACAATCAGTAGAATCTTATGAGGGGAATCCTGACCTCTTAATCTTACTGGATCTACACAGCAACTAAAATACTGATACACCCCACTGACTGCAGGCCAGTTCGTATGTTCCTTTTCTTTCAGAGAGCTATAAAATATGTATGCTTGGCAAGTGGATCAAATTCATTTCTGTGTAGAAGGTGTGCAGGAGTACTAGACCACCAAAACCACTCTCATAATGACACATGCAACTTATGTACCAGATATTATTATTTGGCAGAAATTTGGAGCAAAAAAGGTGCCCACTTGTGTCAGTTGAGGACTGGTTCCTTAGACAGAAGATCACTTTATACATTAGTAACATGGTTTCATGACAGCAGCACAGTTTGAGGAAGCTTGCAAGCGGTGCACATGGGTGACACCCCCAAAGCTCTGGTTACCTACACTGGCCTATCAGAGGGAGATACTGTTCCTCATCCATTATGGAACTTTATTCCACTCCCTGGCAAGGGCCACAGGTCATAAATACTACAAGAACATGACCTTGGATTAACTGATTTGCTACCAATGACACACAATACATGTACAGAAAAATTGGTAAATCAGTGAGGTTTCTTTAAACGTGTGTCACTATAAAACACTCAAGCTGTGCAGGGAGGCTTTCTAGTGCCTGTCAGCTATTTCAAGTTACCATAAACACCTTGACTAAATACAGGATGTAAGTCAACATAGAGGATCAGGGGATACTCTGCTCTGCAGAGTTTCTCGACATACCCAATCAGCTAATGATCAAACTCTAGAATTAGATGTGTTCAAGATGAAAGCTTCAAGCTCTGTAGGGCAGTGATTCCTTAAGACTGGAGAATCTTTGACCTAAGGTATTCGGTAACTTCTGCACAGTAAACTTTAAACAAGATACGTGTTTAGTTCTTAAATGTCCTTGTATAATCTAATAGTTAATGATCTTTTTTTTAAAGAATGAAACGGAAAAAAATAATGGGCAAAAGACTTTTCAAAAGAAATTTGATCAGCGTAAATTGTTATTATTGTGTCTTCTGGGAAACTTGTAAATATGCTATATAGTTTCTGAAGGGCAGTACTAAATGAAAAAAAAAAAATCTTTAAACAAAATAACAATTTACACTGATCATCTGTTTCAAAAGTTTACACCCCTCTGGCTTTTAATGTATCGTGTTGCCTCCTTGAGATTAAGCGAATGCTTGCACTTTTTGTAATAGTTGAGTATGAGGCCCTCAGTTGTCCTCAGTGTGAGAAGATAAATCTCAAAATCATATAGCCACCACTGGAAAGGGGTCAAATATGCAGAAGATGGTGGAAAAGCAAAGAATGTGCAGGACCTGGAGGATTTTTCTGAAGAACAGTGGGCAGTTTAACTGCTCAGGACAGACAAAGGACTCATATCTATCACAAAACATAAAAACAGTCACTGATCATCCATGTAACAACACACAGTATTAAGAATCAAGAGTATGTAAACTTTGTAACTGGTTCTTTTGTGTAAAGTCAGTTATTATTGTGTCTTGCGGACTATATGTAAACATCGGTTATGTGAAATAGCTGATTCAGGGCAGGACTGAATAAAATAAACAAAATGCACAACATACATTTTTATGATCCCTCTTATTTTTCAGCTGTATATAAAGTATGTGTGTGGAAGGCATAAACTACAGTTGCAGTGGCTACTACGCAAAGTATCTGTTGTCTGTGTGAAAATAAAGTATATAAATCAACTCTACATCGACCTACAATGTGAAAATGATATTTTTATATTCCAACCTCTGACACTTTACAATCATTGAAAAACATTTTATGAATTTAAAAAAATATGAGAGATACTTGGAAACACTTGTATTTCATATTTTTCCTGGTCCTGGGTACATCATACATTTTGACGTAGTTTTCATGGTCACATGTTCATCACTTTACAGAGTTAGGATTGTGTATGTGCACTGTTAAAACAATGTCGGTACCTCCGAGTGGAACGCTGTGCCGGGCCACTTGCTGAAGCTGCAGGATGTGCAGGCAGTCACTAAGGCAGGACATTGTGGCCAGAGAGGTGGCTTTGAGCAGCAGGAGGTCCTGGTCCAGCGGAGAGGGATTGTGGCTGGCCGGCAGGCCTTCAATGCACTGTACTAGGTCTCTGTGCTGGTCTTGTGCCTGGGTCATCATCTGCATAACAACATTTACACACAACTTTAGTAAAAGATCGCTATTCTAGGCCCATTGTTTGTCTGCAAACTTAAATGAGGAATTCATGCATAGTTCATTTAACAAAGTCCCACTTTATGTAGATGGGATGCATCACTTTATGTTCATCACAGGTATATTATCAGAGCCACAGACACTCTAAAGTATGTCCTCTTTACTCTATTATACTGTAAACTACATATACTATGCATGTTTTTTTCCTCACCTCCCGAGCCTCCACCAGGTGGTCACGCAGCACCGAACGCTTGCTGGAGGAGTAGTTGGAGGAGCCACGGTGGAACTGAGACAGACCCAACAGGGAGCCGGTGTTATGGCTGATTTTGCGCTGGGACCCAGGGGAACTAGAACTGCCCTGAGAGGCCGTGGACAGACTGCGAGTCTTTAGTGGTGGGTTAGTCTTCAGGATAAAAGCAAAGTGCATAAAACTGGCCACCACACACATGCAAATAGGGCAACTAACAAGCGGACCTTGTACAAACGTGAAGAAAAAGCCATAGAAATTCTGCTATTAACGTTATTTTGACCTGTGAATTAGCCATGTTTCTGAGCAAAGTTGTAACGTGTTTTTGGTAAACACAGTCATGTGAAAAAATAAGTACACCCCATGGAAACTGTTGGTTTTTTGACATATTTAGACAAGCAAACATTTGATCATCTTAGAAACAGTGCCTATTAATAAAGTTGATTTGCTTGAACAAAACCATGAGGAAAATTAGCTTTTCATCATTTAGAAATAACAAAAGAAAAAGTAAGCACACCTTTGGCCTCAGAAGCTAGTATTACCCCCTTTACAGGGTTAGGAAGGTTATTTTAAAAATGTATTCCGTTAAAGTTACTTCATAAAAAATGTCATCAGTAACATAATCCAAGTATCATAATATGAAAGTAATGTAAGCTGATTATTTTTGGATTACTTCAAGGTCACATATGTAAATAAAGTCAAGAGAAAAGCAATATGATCTAAAATACTTTTATTTAGAGCTTATTTTAGAGCTTAAATACATGTTCAATGTTTGGGTTTGTTTTAATAAAATAAATAAATTTTTTGCTTATGTGAGTCACAACCAGCAAGAGAGAACCAGAACTATAATTATTTGAAATCGGTGCCATTTGTAGATGATTTTCCTTACAATGGAATGATACATTTTAAATAATTTAGAGATCATTTTAAATCCCTTGCCAGACTCATAAGCATCCACAACCTTTTTTTCTGAAGGCCTTACAGAACTCTTCAGATCTTCACATGAGGACACCACACACCTTAATAGCGAAGGGAACACCAGACACTAGATATGAGAGGGGTATAAATAAGACAGGTTCCACCTGCACTCCCTAAGCAGGTTCTGATCACTGGCACCCAATCTTGAACACCTGAGTCTAATTTTATGAATCTGAATGTGTGATAAATGCAGGGGCATACTTACTACAAAATGTAAATTTTGTGTGTCATTTGATAGAGTGCATCAACTTTATTCATAGGCACGGTTTCAAAGACGATCAAATGTTTGCTTGTCCAAACACGTAAAAAAAATAATAATAATTTTTTTAAAAAAGCCAACAATTTCCATGGGGTGTACTTTTTCAACTGACTGTATACTCTACGTTTTCTCACCTTGCCCATGGCTTCAGTGTGGTGTTGTGTGCAGATCTGCAGCCTGCTCACCCAGTGCTGCCTCTCTTTAGCATCAGCAGCTGAAAGGAGCATTAACAAGGGCTCATTATACATTGAATCTATACAGACTAAAAAGAGCAATAATAAGTGGTCTAAAAAAAATAATAAAAGCATAATGCAATTTATGTGAAGCACCGGCAGCAATACGGTTCCTATAAACAAGTCCATTAATGTACAAGAAGCTGAAGTGTATCAGTTGTTGAGCTAGTGTTCTACTCTAATAGTGAGGGGAAGTATTGAATTTTCCAGTATTGCTTCACTCGTGTGTGCAGCCTTGCACTTAATGAGCTGCACAAAATCTGCTGACTAAGCAGTAATACAGCTGACATAAGCTATAAGTACAGCAAGCAGTACACTTCCAACGAATACCCGTTTCAAACTAAACGGACATATTTTGAGTGATAAAGACGATGTGGTTCAGCTTTGTACAGCATGTTGTACGTGGTAGGCTCGCTGCGATAGTCAGTGTTTGGGCCGCACAACGATTACATCACCTGCCCACCGGCGTTTTGCCTTTTTATAGTAATAAAAATCATTCAGTTCACTTAGAGAACGGACGCTACAAAGACTTTGTCATTGTACTGTTTTGTAGTCGTTGTCTCTTTCATTAAGAATTATAATGAACCCACCGTTCAAGCAATTTCTGCCCTCGAATTGCTGCTAATTTGAAAGCGAACATGAAAGCAAGGGAGAACCCCCCCGCTGGTATTACCAGTGTTGTCACACATCCATTAACCAGTGGGAAAATTTCCTCATCGTCACATTACTAGTACATTGGCTATCCCATCAAACCTGCCCCTGACTGGGATTGATCCAACTATCACCACTATTACTGCTCTTTATTATTTCCTGCTCTTATGGATGTCATGACACTGTCTTGGCTCATCTTGAGCATGCTTAGAACATGTCCAGCAGTGGTTATTTTTCATCGAGTTATTTCATGGATAAAAGAAAAGGAGAGAAAGAGCACATAAAGACAGAGAGGCACCTCTGAGTTTGTACTGCTCCCCGCTGATAGCATTGACCGTGAAGGTGTGCGAGTCCTCATCGCTCGGGGAGATGACAGCGCCTGCTAAAGGCAACGTGCCCCTGGGCTTCTGGTGTCGTGATTGCTCATTCACAAAATACTCCAGCAGCCCTGCCTCGTTGTTCAATACAAAGAATCTAGAGACAGCACAGAAATCCAAGTCAGTGGTGCTAAAACACCAAGCCTCAAATGCTACAATCCAGTTTACAAAATCAACATATTCCACAGGTTCCGTGCCCTGTCCTTGGAGTAACACCTTTCCCACACATTATTTGTTTTCCCTTCTCTAACACACACATTTCAACTCCGGAAGAGCTGTTCATGAGCTGATTATTTGTATCAGGTGTGTAAGAACAGGGAGACTACACTAACAAGGTGTAGAACCAGGGGGTACTCCAGGACCGCGGTTAGGAACCTGTGGTCTATTTGATGATCATCTCAGGCAGGTACTCACCGATACTGCCATCCTGTTACCAGATTTGTGTACTTCATTAGATATCCATCAACATTTTCCATGTGATCACTACAAAAAAAAGTGGACGAGAAGAAACAAGCAAATAATAATAATGCATTAAATAATAGCAGTGACAGAATAAAATAAAAATCAAAAATATTAAAATATATAATTAAAAATGTCAAATAGAAGTATAATCATTAAAAAAAATAAATTAACAATAATAAAAAAACCAACAGATTTTTAAAATCAGTCACTGATAAGAGGTCAATCAACTTTCTGTTAATTATATAAAAATCAACAGTTTATAAAATTCCCTGGCTGTAATACACTATGGTCAAAAGTATGTGGACACCTCACCATCACACCCATACTGTGTGTCCCCATTCCAAATCCATATGCATTAACACAGTATTAGTTCCCCTTTACAATTATAATAACCTTCCGGGAAGTCTTTTGGCACATGGCTGTAAGGATTTGTGCTCCTTCAGCCACAAAAGCATTAAAGATGTCACGCGAGGAGGTCTGGGGTGCAGTTGGTGTTTTAGTTCATCCCAGAGGTGTTCAATGTGGTTGAGGTCAGGTTCTTCCACACCAATCTTGCCAAACAGTGACTACGTTTACAACCCCAATTCTGAAAAAGCTGGGACAGTATGGAAAACGCTAATAAAAACAAAGAGGAGTGATTTGTAAATGTACTTTTACTTGTATTTAAAGAAAAGAAAAAAAAAGAAAAAAAATTACAAAGACTAGGCATTTGATGTTTTAACTAAATCGACTGCATAGTTTATTGAAGATAAATGTTTATTTTGAAATTCATGCATGCAACATGTTCCAAAAAAGTTGGGACGGGGGCAATGTAGGACTAATAGCAATGTGACAAGCTGAAATAAGAAAGTGGTGATGTGAAAGAGGTGAGGCAATCGTCTAATCATAGAATATAAGGAGCCTCCAAAAAAGCCCTAGTCCTTCAAGAGCAAGGATGGGTTGAGGCTCGCCAATCTGCCAACATCAGTAAATAATTCAACACTTTGAGAACAACTTCCCCAAAGACACATCGGTAGGATTTTGGGCATTTCACCTTCTACAGGGCACAATATAATTAAAAGATTCAAGGAATCCGGTCAAATGCCTGCGCATAAAGGGCAAAGCTGAAAACCGCTTCTGAATGTGTGCGATCTCCGATCCCTCAGATGTCACTGGCTTAAAAACCGTCATGAGTCTATAATGGATATCGTGACCTGGGCTTGGGAAAACTTTGGTAAACCTTTGTCGTTCAACATCATTCGCTGCTGCATCCACAGATGCAAGTTAAGGCTTTAGTATGCAAAGCAGAAGCCATACATCAACACTGTCCAGAAGCACCGCCGACTTCTCTGGGCTCGGTCTCATCTGAGATGGACAATACCACAGTGGAATCGTGTTTTGTGGTCCAACGAGTCGACATTTCAAATAGTTTTTGGACAAAAAGGCTGTGGCTAGTTTGGTAGAGCAGGTTGTCCACCAATCATAGGGTTGGCGGTTCGATTCCCTGCCCACATGACGCCACATGCCAAAGTGTCCTTGGGCAAGACACTGAGCTCCAAGTTGCTCCCGATGGCTTTTGTGGGTTCTTCTTTTTTCATGGAAGAGTACCAACAAATTTGTCCATGTCTGTAAATGTAGTCAGCTGGGACAGGGGTATTGTCATGCTGGAAAATGTTGGGGCCCCTCAGTTCCAGTGAAGGGAAATTGTAAAACTACAGCATACAAAGACATTCTATACAACTGCGTGCTTCCAACTTTCCGGCAACAGTTTGAGGAAGGAGGACATATGGGTGAGATAGTCAGGTGTCGAGAAACTTTTGGCCATATATGGCGCTTTTCCACTGCACAGTACGACTCGACTCGCTTTTTGGGGGCTTTCCACTGTGGATCGTACCGGTTACTTGGTACTTCTTTTAGTACAACCTCAGCTGAGGATCCAAGCGAGCCGAGCCAATACTAAATGTGAGCCACGCACTGAGGGCGTAGGGATTCTCCTTAATGAGTGGTTCTGTATTGTGCCTGAATAAAAGTGTCATTTAATACATACTTTACGTATGCTAATATTCTATTAATTGAAAATTATGTCTGCATTATGATGTACGCCAGTATATTCTGTACAGGTTTGATAATTTATTTCATTACAGATAAAATTACAACAAAGGTTTCTGTCTTAAATTTTTACATCTCGCTTGTTACTGTTTTAGAACGCTGTTATTTTATATCCTTAATAGGGTCGATGTTCAGTGAACAGGAAAGGCGTTTGGAATACGGCCTTACCGTGCATTTGTACAGGGCTTCGATAACACGACATTATTCCTGCGTGAAGGCGAGTGGAAGATGGCACCCACATTGAGGCAGCACTAAAGTGGAAAAGCAAGCTCAGAAAAGTAAAGCGAGCCAAGTCGAGCTGTGCCGTGCAGTGGAAAAGTGGCTATAGTGTACATTAGTGATATAAATACAAGTTAAATACAATCTAAATACAAGTTTCTTTAAGACACAGGTTTATGAAGAAAAAAAAAAAAAACACACACACACACACCACACCTTTCCTGCACATTTTAGTGTTTTCCCTGCTTACAAACAAACAAACAAAATCAAAACTAAACAAAAACACACATACACACACACAAACTCAGTAAGGGATGTTAATGGGTTGAAAAGTGTGCGGGACAGAGGGGTACTCCTGGGACAGAGGGGTACTCCTGGACCAGGGTTGGGAACCTGTGCTTGTAAGACACAAGGTGATAGCCTGGGACATTTTCAGAATGGAAATAATTTATCTTTTATCTAACACTTAAAAGAGGGACAGCTAACACACCCTGCTTATAACAGCTGATTAAAATTCATGCTGAGAGTGGACTTGGTCTTGGGACATCAGGTGGCTAATATTTAACCAGCAACGCCATCCCAAACCAGTTAGAAATCATTCAACTCTAACTCACCTGTACTGCCAACTTTTAGAGGTTGTCCTGAAAGAGCTCTGCGTGTGAACATCGAGCTTGCCTTCACTTTCAGAAATTCGCATTCCCGCTGTTTCAACTTGCATTGTCGTTAGCGTAGCTTAGCTCGGCTTAGCTTAGCTAGCTGCCCACTGTGGCCTCTGACAGAAGAAACTAGCAGAGATTAGACAGATATGAGCTTAAAGCTAACGCTAAAACAAGCCATTTAACTGTCAATCTAAACATTTATGGACTAATCTAGTTACCGAAACACAGTCTGACTTATTCAGACGTACCAACGCCTTCATTCTACACCAATTCAAATCTCGAATATAATCAATACAATTGTGAGGAAAATATTGTTTATGCTCCTTTTCAGCCCTGTGCTACCATGACAGAACATCTATTCAGATCACGTGACGTGGGGTGACGTCATCCAAATGCTGTACACTACCCTACCTTAGTGCACTACCTAGGCTAGAAATAATGACTTTATGTAGTGCCCTATTTAGTATTTAGGATACAGCTATGGCCCTGCATTTCTTTCAGCTATATTGGTGATAATTCTAATATTTAATATAATTCTGCTAATTATGGCTTTGTCTATTAGTAATATAATAATCCTGACACCAACATACAGGTGTCATTAAAGTCACAGACTTCAGTATAACATATTTATTCAAGAAAACTATTATATTATATGAGGGAGTGTGAGAGCGATGACACCAAATTTAACACACCTGCTCCCCATTCACAGCTGAGACCTTGTAACACTAACAAGTCAAATGACACCGGGGAGGGAAAATGGCTAATTGCGCCCAATTTGGACATTTTCACTTAGGGGTGTACTCACTTTTGTTGCCAGCGGTTTAGACATTAATGGCTGTATGTTGAGTTATTTTGAGGGGACAGCAAATTTACACTGTTACACAAGCTGTACACTCACTACTTTACATTGTAGCAAAGTGTCATTTCTTTAGTGTTGTCACATGAAAAGATATAATCAAATATTTACAAAAATGTGAGGGGTGTACTCACTTTTGTGAATTACTATATATATATATATATATATATATATATATATATATATATATATATATATATATATATATATACACACACACACACACATACATACACATAGATAGATAGAAAATCTACACCAATTTCTGTACATGAAAGAAAATACAACAAAATAAATCTACACTGCAATGTCATACATAAAAAGAACTGTGATTTTGAGGTAGGGGATGTATATATCTTGACAATAATTAGACCACAGGCCAAAGGATTTTTCCACATTTTATATGACAAGATTTAGTACAAGCCATGCCTCATCTGTGTCTAGAAAAAATACTTCAGTAGTGTCTGTAACTAAAACAGGCCTGTAATTAAATAATAATTGTGGTAAGCATGTAGATGTAAAGAATGTTCTCTGGATTAGTAAAAAGATATAGAGGGGGAAAAATAATCTAAAATCCACTAAATCTACAGATGAAATTAACAGTGTAGTATGGACAATGCAAAAGTTCGCATTTTTAATACACTAATAAACTAATAATTAATACACTATGAAACTAAACATAACTTAAATAAAAGCTACAGTAAAGCAATCTCAGGATGTATCATTGAATCAAGACAATTTTCAAGGTATTTAAAATTCATCTCACACGAGGGGGAAAAAAGTACACCAACTGAAACATAACAACAAAAAAACATAATCAAATGTTCTTTGTTAATAGATATCAATGTAAACAAGGCAAACTGACGATACCACAGATCATCAATTTACATTGCCACCTCAGTGTCTGTGTGATATCTTCTATGTCATGTTAACAATTTGAACACTATTTAAACCTGTAATAGAAAACAGATTTTCAGTCCAACAGTGAAATTAAATATGGACACATACAGTAACAGAGACCCCAATTCCACTCCACCTTCAAGTGGTGGAAATAAATTATGGAAAGAGAGGATTTCTGGTGCATTATAAGCTCCTGTCCCTGGCTTCAGTAGGAAGAGACTTGTGGGACTATAATTCTCATTCAGTTATATACTAGTGCATAAACTGCAAATTTAAAAACACTGTAACGCAATTGTATAAAAAGCAGTTATAAACCATTAAAATCTAGCTAGATTTATTTTTCTATTCATTCATAAAGCATTAAAAACATTGTTAGTATTCAAGTGAACCATCATCACAGGCATGAATAAAAAAAAAACAGCAAAATAAATTACTGATGCTGTAACATGCAGTATACAGAGTCATTGCACAATGTGTTGTGTAATAAATATATGCAGATAACTTAACTTTGTTTGATTAATGCAAGCTGCCACATTTGTTTTGTTTTATTAGTGGAACAAAGCTTTTAACTATTAATTGAAATGTTTTATTAAGCCTCTTTTACTCTTATGAGTAATGTAAAATAAATGCATAAATTATAAAGCAGACCTTAGAAAAAAGACTGAAATTAATTGAAATCTATCTTATTAAATGTATTAAAAACGGAAGATAAACAGATTTTGATGCTCATATTCTCTTCTAACATGCTGTTTACCCCTGAATATTGTATGTGCAAGCTGAACTATAAATGCTTTTGTGGTATTAAAATAGACAAGAAATGCAGATAGTCACTGAAACAAAAATCCTAAATTACAAACTGAAATTTCTATAAATTATTAAATGCTTTTGCACAGTGTTTTGTCTTTACCCAATGTCAGATATCTGGCAGTGACTGAAGTAATAGGCATACTGTAGGGTTCTAAGCTAAAACAGAAAAGTTTATAATGTTAAAAGATCTTCATTAAAGAACTTCTGAGTCTGCCACTGCAGTTTATAAAACAAGATATAAACTTGGTTTACGATGTGTGGGTATATTCAGCACATTATGACAAATCTGGTATATCGGTTAGGCTAACAAATATTAATAAAAAGAAAAATATGTACATAAAGTGTAAAAAAAAAAAAATTATAAATTAATTTTTTTTAAAAACAACTTACATGCCCCATTCTTTTAAGCATGGAACTGAGCTTTGTTGTAATAGAATGATGATAATGACAATGCCATTTTGGACTGAAAGTGCCAAAAAAAAAAAAAAAAAAATCTTCAAGAATTTGCATGATTACACTGCAAAACTGTCCTAGTGCATCTCTATTAGGTTTTCAAATTAGTGCATTGGTTGTTATATTAAAATCAGTCTGACAGTTGTTGCTTAATTAAAATGTACAATTAAAAAGCCTAGGACACAGTTTAGGATACTGTTTACTGAAATAAATACAAAAACATAATAGTAAATATATCTATAAAAAGTGAAATCATGAGCTACCTAGGTTTTTTTCTTTTTTTACTTTTCTTCTTACTTTTCTTACATGCCAAAAAAACATTACCATTAAATGTAGAGCTTGGACCTTTCACCTTTAGGAAGTTTCTCCTGAATTTGTCTGAGCCACTTTATATAGACACACCACACACATTCACATTCATTGATCCACAACCAATAAGCACTGCCATTTAAAAAAAAATGTACCTTCACCAACTCTAGAAAAAAGCTACGTGTCCATGTAGAAGACGACACAAATTAGCACCAGCGTTTTTTTTAAGGTCACCTCCTGCACGCCTTCTTGTACAACTATGGCTTCTGGTCTCAAATACGGCTGACTGGCACTTTACATCAAGACGGACAAAAGTGCAGTCAATGGCTTTTTCCAACCAACTTTAACTACTGCCTTCTTGTTCACAAGAAAGATGACGGTGTACAATAACACTGAGCACTGCTTAGTGTCATGTTAATATAAGAATCTCAGCAGGAAGCCTACAGCAGTGGGACGCCCACATCCTTCCTGCACTCGCACCATTACACTGACCGATTTTAATTCCTCACACACAGCATGAAGCCCGCCACCAACGGAATGAGGTTGAACAGCAACCACCACAAAGTCACCACCAAGCCAGAAGAGCTGGAGCAAGGGTCTGGGAAAATCAAAGCAATTCACAACACTTCTGTCATTCAGTACAGTCCAATTGAAGGACAATTATAGCTGAATAAATATCAGGTTTGGATCAGGAATTGAAAAGGGAATATAAGTGTACCTATGCGAACAGTGTGAGTAGTGTTGATTGGTGGGAGCTCCTGAGGAAGAGGGCAGTGGCTGCAGAAGTCTGAGCAGGCAGGGCAGATCAGCTGCCCACTGTACACCCACTCATTCGTCCGCACATTCACATTGAGCACCTGGCCAGCATGCACACACAGGAAGCTCTGATCCTTCACCCACACCTGTAAACCCTCTGCTGAGCACAATGTCTACGGAGACAAAACAACCAGCACTGCATGATCACTGAAAGTTACGGAAAGTGTCACAGACATAACACATGCACAACCTTAAAGGCAATATGTAGTTTAAAAGAATATATATATTTTTAAAATAAACAATCAATTTTTGTTTTTAAAAAAAATCTACAATATATTAAAAGATAATTAGAAAATACAAAGTTAAAAAAAAAAATCTGTAATGACATTAACGTAATCTGACACACCTTATAGCAGCCACTTCCCCAGTCTGGGTAGGTCAAGCGTGTATTGCACTTCTCCATGATGAAGGCTGACTTCTGGTACAGACAAACAGAGTCAGGACCGTATTCTTCAGCCGCGAAATTCCTCAATGTGTCTGCAGTGAATCAAAAGAAAAAATCAAAACCAACTTCACCTAAAAAAAAAATAAATTACCTTGGTTAATTTTATTAACAGTATGTCTATTATATTTTTATTTATATTATCTCATTCTATTGCTTGTCTCACTATAGTCCCGATTACTACTGTGCCTGTTTCCTATTATGTATGTTATGAGCACATCAATGAATAGGATAAAGTTCCTACCCATTATCTACACTATATGGCCAAAGGTTTATGCACAACTGACCACCACACTATTATGTGCATTTTGAAAATCCAATTCCAAATTTTGTCCTCAATTGTTGTTGTTATAATAACTGCTTTCCACTAGATTTTGGAGCGTAGCTGTGGGGATTTGTGATCATTCAACCACAAGAGCATTAGTGGGGTTGGCCTGGGGTGCAGTCAGAATTCCAGTTCATCCCAAAGGTGTTCAGTGGGGTTGAGGTCTACATACTTTTGGCCATATAGTATAATTTGACACCTCTACTTCAAGAAACCATAAATATATTTCACCAAAATGTACGTGGAGAAATGTTTTTGCAACATTAAAATGCTATAACTTTAACCTGAGCAGTGGTAGCTCAGCAGTTAGAATACTGAATTAGCAATCGGAAGGCCACGAGTTCAAATCCCAACACTGCTGGGCCCTTGAGCAAGGCCGTTAACCCTCAACTGATCAGAGAGATGGATAAACATAAGTTGCACTGGATAAGGGCATCTGCCAAATCCCATAAATGAAAATGTTTAAACCGTGCAAAGGAGCTGATAGTAACCTGATGTCCTGGTGAAGGAAGGCAAAGGATGGACGGGGCTGGTGTCTCACCTGGCTGGTTTTCCTGAATTCTGCAGAAGGAGCTGCGATGGTACCCTCCATTCAGATGCCAAATGAACTCCTGAGTGAAGGGGCAAAAGTCTGCAATCTCCACTGAACCTCCATAAAAGGGCAAATCCTTTTCAGCCACTCCAGGTATACTGTCAAAATACTGTAGACAGCAGCACACTCTTAAAATACTCAACACAAATAAAACAATATTTATTAGGAAAATACCGCTAATGAGAGTCAGTGAAGATCAAAAGTAAGTTTGAGGATCAATGTGTCATTTGAAAATCTGTTGCCAATGCTCCTATTTCATGACTTTAACTCTTGTATATTCCTCTGTGGTATAACTGATGGTATGTTGGCCAAATGTCGTTGCGTTATTTGTATTTTACCCGATATTCTTCAGGCAGTGGCTGAGGATACTTCTGCAGGTTGCACACAACCACTGCCAGCTGGTCCTGCCTGCAGGAGAGCTGTAGAGGCCCGTGTCGCACAGAGTCACAGTATGGGCTCAGCTTGGACCTCCTGCACATAACACATTCACAAACAGCTTCACTGTAAAAACTCTAATCTATAATCCGAAGTTCTGTCTAAAATCTTTAAGTGCTTTAAAAATAAAAGATAAAAAGACTCAAAATAAATGATGGTAACCCCCCCCCCAAAAAAAAAACCCACATAATCACAAAAATCATGATTATTCCTACAAACTAAAAGCTCAATAAACTGGAATAATACGTTTAAAAATCCAAGAACTATGAGCAGGCCTGTTTGTATATCTAATGGGCCATGCAATATAATAAAAACGTCTTCCGCCGAAGCTTGATCAACCTGGATGAGGAGTAACATCTAAAATACAGATATTCTTTACGAATAACTTACATTTTGCGTTGCTGGTCAATCCAGAATTTGCAGCTTTTCATCACAAAGTCACAGCCTAACCCTTTGCCCCATTCTAGGTTTTCTGCCATGCTGTAATTGGCTCTGTACCACCTAACACAGAAAAAGATAACAGAGTCAAGCAACAAAAAGTAATATACAGTAAATGACTAAAAGTATTTGGACACCTGACCATCAGACCCATATGTGGGCCTTACCCAAACTGTTGCCATAAAGTTGGAGGCACACAATTGAATTGGATGCCTTCGTATGATGAAACATTACGATTTCCCTTCACTGGAACTAAGAGGCCCAAACCTGTTCCAGCATGACAATGCCTCTGTACACCTGTGCTAAGGTTGGAGTGAAATGTACTCAAGTGACCCGCACAGAGTCCTCACCTCAATCCCACTGAACACCTATGGGATGAACTGGAATGCTGACTTTGCCCAGGTCTCCTCAGCCGACATCAGTGCCTGACATCCCTAATGCTCTTGTAACTGAATGATCACAAATCCCCACAGCCACATTCCGAGTAGGAAGCCTTCCCAGAAGAGTGCCGGTTATTTTAAGAGCAAAGGAGGGCAAATTATGTAATAGGATGTTCAAAAAGCACATACAGGTGTGATGGTCGGGTGTCCCCAAACTTGTCCATTATCCATAACAAATGACTAAGCACACAAAATATGCAACCACTGCACTTCTTCCACCTACTGCTCATTGTACTATAGATACATTACCACAGTGCCACACTATGTAACACTATATGTTTATATTCACCCTGTATCTTCCATTATAGCCAGTGTTATCCTGGAAAAAACTCTGTTCTGTGTATGAGATCCAGTCATCGCTTCATTCTGTTTAGGTAAAAAAAAAAAAAAAAGTGCTGATTAAACATCCATCAAATCAAATTTCATTTTAATTTATTAGTATAGAGCTTTTAACAACAAACATTGCCACAAAGAAGCTTTACAGAAATCAGGATGTAGGTTTAGATCCCTAATTAACAAGACAGAAGTGACAGTAGCAAGAAAAACTCCCTTAGATGGTATATAACGAAGAAACTTTGAGAGGAACCAGACTAAAAAGGGAACCAATCCTCTTCTGGGTGACACCAGATAAGAGGAATTATTCATCATTACAGTATGCAGGAGCAAAGAGAAAAGGCTAAATGTATTAAGTGTGGAAAGAATACAGAATAATGGTGTACTGTTAGTGTATTGTGAAGAATTCTGGGATGAGTACAGGGCAAGTTTTGATGATTATGGAGTTCTTAGGAGATCCATCAGTGCTACCACATTTCATTGGTGGCCTCCTTGTAGCTTGTAATGGTTTTATTTGTACTGTCACTGAACTGTGGAATAATATTCCAGAGTATATAAATTTTATTTAGAGGAAATTAAGTCTCTCATGCTATATAGTTTTTTTCAATCCAGAAGAAAAAATATACTTTGTTAGCCAAGCCTATTTGCAGTACCAGAGTCTTTACCTTATAATTTTTTTTTAATGATTTGTAGTCATTTTCATAGATTTATAGATACTTGATATTCATTGTGGATTGTTTCATTACTGTGCTTTATCATTAATACTTTGTCTATGGGCACAATAGCCATTTTTCTACTCCTTTCATGTACAAATAACTATGTTGAACATCGATCCATTTTCTATACCGCTTATCCTACAGGGTCACGGGGAACCTGGAGCCTATCCCAGGGAGCATGGGGCACAAGGCGGGGTACACCCTGGACAGGGTGCCAATCACTATGTAGAACATGATTTAAAAAATTGTTTACTAATTGTTTAATGGCACAATCCTCATTACAAAGAAAAACAGGACTGGTAAGGCATCTTGAACATTCTCATTTAAAAAACAGAAACAAAAAAACTTGGGCTGAATTTCATGTTTGAAGTGTTAGAACTTTGCTTTCAAGCAAAGTAATGGCTGCGTGCTCTTGAAAGTGATGGTATGACAGTCCTTGCTAATGCGTAATCTAGTTGAGCCACCTTAGGTTCTTTGTGTACATAAATGGGAATGGGTGACACTCCTGGAGTAAAAGAAAACAGAAAAGAAAGAAAAAAAAAAAAAGAAAAAGTAAAATCACTTTAATCCTATTCGACCCCACCTATTTAACAGTTAGTTAGAGACCTAATCTTGACACAGTTTTACAAATCTTTCCTGATTCTCCTTTAATATTTTAAATATAAAGCATTTGGTGCTATATGAAAAGAAAAAAAAAAAGACCTCTAGTAACCGTTTTTCCCAGTGATTCAGCTCTGTTCCCATTCCCCCTTGGTTTTCCAGCTCCATGCCCTCAAGAATAGGGCATTTGAAATGTCTCCGAGCTTCTTCCTGACAGAATATTATTTAAAAAACAAAACAAAAAAAAACAACCTGAGATCCTGTAGAAGCTTCTAAAACAGTAATCAGTGTTAAAAACCGTTCCTTATATTTAAAAAACAAAAAAAACAGAAAAAAACAGCATTTAGACACTGACTACAACTCGTGGCGTGACCATCAGGTGGACCTCATGTCGAATCATGTGACCTCCATGGATGTCCCACAACCGTGTCGCTCTCTTTATGACTTTATCACTCCACTGATATAGGCCCAAACTGTAGCAGAAACAAAAACCAGCTGTTTAATGTCAAACAATTTACATTGCAAACAGGATCATGCCAAGCGATATATAAAATGAATGCACACCTACAGCGATTAAATGTTACCTTTCATTAAATGCAGGTAAGCCACTTGCAAAGCGCGGCGTCAGAGGTTTCCCATCATCATCGTGGTAAAAGGCAAAGAGCCCAGCTGAAAAACCCTGCATGCATAATACACAATGAATGAACACACCAACTGGCTTGATGAGTAAAGAGGGTAGTAAGGCATTAGAATGAGGTAGGTATGAGACTGATATACTGTGCTCACCAAGGCATGCATAATCTCGTGCTTGACAGTTGAGAGCATTCCCTCGAACTCCTGAAGCTGGGTTGAAATCATATTTGGACACAAATTGGCATATCCAGCAATGGGCCTACAATAAATTGACGCCGGGATAAAACATCAGAAAAGCATTTAAATATCAACTACTATTACCCCAAATCCCTGGAGCACAATAAGGACTTAGTTAGCAATATACAGTATAAATTTACATTATTAAGCCACTCCTAAGAGAGGGAGAGGAAAAAAAGGGAACAGAAAGGGGAACAAAAACAAATATTATGCTAATATTAACTACTTCTAAGAGCACAATAAGGACACTATCCTAGACTGATTGTTACACAGATAATGTTTGTCACTTCAAACAGAGACATAGCTGCAACACCATCAGAGCAATGGCATTTTTTTCACACAGTATTTGAGAATTCTAAGACTTATAATTAACGATTCTTATATTATAACAGGCTCTGTGTGTTTACCTGTCTAGTTCTGCCTCCAGCTGGCAGTATGCTGCATACGCCACAATGTTTTCTTGGCCACATCTCTCTGTGGTCACCCCACTCACATACAGCACAAAATCTGCCCCTTGAACACCCTCACCATCTGGAGGTCCGTCTGGCCCACATGACTTCCATGTCTCACTGCACACTCTGCATTGCTGCACAACATGCATGTGTCACAAAAAAAAATCAGTCTGGGTGGCCACATCACACCACTCTATGCTTGATTGTTTTCTTTTAACAAGACACTTGCAGTGTTTTACTCCTCTTATACCACAGCAATTTCATAATAAACAAATATTTATTGATTTTAAAAATGACATCAGTTTATAGGAACATTTAATGTTTTAGAAAGTCTCCAAAACAAGCAAGTTCCTGTTACCTCTTTAACTCTTGAAGTTAAAGGGATAGTTCACCCCAAAATGAAAACTCGGTCATCAATTACTCACCCTCATGTCATTCCAAACCCATAAGAATTTCGTCCATCTTCGGAACACAAATGAAAACGTTTTATAATGAAACCTGGGAGATTTCTGTCCCTCCATTTACAGACCAGTAACCAAAACTTTCAAGTTCCTAAAAGTTCATAAAGGCATCGTAAAAGTAATCCATGTGACTCCATGTCATTAATCCCAATTTTATGAAGCAATATGAATGGTTTGTGTGCTCAAAAAAAAACCCCTAAAATGAAGAACGTCTGCTCTCACGATACAATGGGACCCGAAAGCACTGCACTGTTTACAGCAGAGGAAGAGGGACGCTGTACACAAACTGACAGCTGTACACGCTGTCACATAGAACAATCTTTGTAACAAACATGTCTGCGGATTTCGACATAGAGGAGGACATTGCATTTTTTTTTGCCTGTTCTTGCATCAACACAACACGCATGCGTCGTGGTTCACGGAAGTAAAGATATTTTAGGAATAAAGACTTAATTTTAGTTTTTTTGTGCACACAAAGCATTTGTATCACTTCATAAAATTGGGATTAACCCACTGGAGTCACATGGATTACTTTTACGATGCCTTCATGAACTTTTTGGGGCTTTGGTTACTTGGACTGTAACCGGAGGGACAGAAATATCCCAGGTTTCATTAAAATGTTTTAATTGGTGTTCTGAAGATGAATGAAAGTCTGATAGGTTTGGAATGACATGAGGGTGAGTGCTTGATGACAAAATTTTCATTTTTGGGTGAACTATCCCTTTAATAAGGAAAAAAAATGCAGCTTGTCATGTTACCAAGAAACTGCAAAAAGTCTAGACTTTCCTGTTTCAGAAAAGTTAAAGAAACAGCTTTACAAAGTTGTTACAAAGACAACTTGGACACAGTGTTACAAAGACAACACTGGAGACTCATTCCCAAAATTCTAAATAAAAGTCTCACGCTTACA
The DNA here is from genome assembly GCF_001660625.3 of Ictalurus punctatus. Taxonomy (NCBI): domain Eukaryota; kingdom Metazoa; phylum Chordata; class Actinopteri; order Siluriformes; family Ictaluridae; genus Ictalurus; species Ictalurus punctatus. The sequence goes on from NC_030421.2 coordinate 28,554,656, forward strand.
CACCATGACTTATGTCTTTAATTCATGTATATGGAGGTAGAGCGACCAGATTTGGTTCAGTAGTTCAGTATGAAACTCTTTATGATGGTGTAGCTTTTTTTTTTTTTAAACAGTGGAGGTGTGCAGTTCTAGACTGCGATGGAGGTCTACGTGAGAGAAGCAGATGGGCACATGGAGTTTCAGCTGCCAATCAGCTGCACATAACGTCAGCAGTATCCTAAGAAGGATTAGTGTAACAAACTTCACAGATGGGGAAGGAGGAGGTGGGAACCGGCTGAACATAAACATAAGTTTAATAATAGCCATAACTCAAACATAACAATTAGATACAGATTAATGCTAGTCATTCAAAATTAAATTTGGGTTAATCCTTATAAACACGATACAAACTAATCATAGCACACACAATGAAGAGAAAATCCTAATTGAATTCATTAAATGACTAACCTGTAAATGTTGCTCAGGCACGACGACCGGTCCGCATTTTGTGATATCTGCACAAGCTTCTTGGCAATACCGATGAGGCTCGTCTTTTTTTCGCAGATATTGATTTGTTGCACATTGTCTGAACAAGAGATTTTTTTAATAAGATGGTTATAGACCTCCACAGGTGCCAAAGTGCAATTGCATGTATGAGACTGCAGTCCATAAGCAGTCCATAAGCAGTCCATAATGCAGACGGAAAAATCGTTACCTGCTTAATAACACAGGACCTGCCTGCCTACGCACCCTGAAAGCCCTCTGGAGATAATCAATGGCTTGTGGGAAGAGTTTGTCCTTTAGATAAAACAAAAGAGATCAACTGTATTATTTAAATGCTGAATCAACCCTTATCCACTATGCAGAGGAATTCTATACAGTTATGATGACACGCACTGAGAAGTACCTTCACTAGACTGCTCTTGTCCTCATCTAGCCTGGTAGGTAAACAGACACACAATACAGTTACTGTACAGTCATACAGACTCACATTCTCATATTTACAGATGTACCACTTACACATCCAAGCTGGAGTCATAAACAATCTGTATCTTTAATTGCTTTTCTGTGCTTCTTTTCGTCAGCCTCCCTGGTTTCAGGTAGACATCGTGTATCACCTGAAAGCAGATAAAAGACTGTAAGACATGATGTTATAATCGTGGCGTGTTTCGTGTGTTTTCCAAAACATTGGAAAACTGTCTCGACCATGAAACCATCCTGTGTGTGCCACTCAAGACGGGCTTTTGAGCTGCAAAGTTTTGAACATCATCATCCACATGGATATGTTATTGATTGATTGATTGATTGATTGATTGATTGATAGTCAGCATCAATGGGTATTTTCTTGGCAAGATCAAGGTAGGTAAAACAGGATATTATGTCATTCTCACGGTATTACAATGATAACATTCCAAAAGAGTCAACAACAGCAGCTATATAAGGTCCTTCACTTTAATATTTTTATAAGAAATATAGGATTTTTCCTGGTGAAACATTTTGGAAGACTTCTCCTCCATGGATATGATCATATTTTGCTGAAATAATAAATGATTAAACTTTGATTAATAAACACATCTAGCTATCTACACTCAGTTGCCCTTTTTATATCATACACACACCATAAGGGTCACTGTGTTAGAGTAAAATTACTCACTGTAGCCCATCTGCTGTTATGCACAGTGTGTCATCCTCCTCTAACCCGTCCATCAGGAGAAAAATATTAGCATAGGACCACCGCTGACCAGATGCTCAGCAAAACATGGTAATGTGTGTGTGCTGCTGGTACAAGTGGCCATGTGATCAGAGGTGAAGAGCTAGAACATGATTAATGCAAATTATGCAGGGAAAGACATGAACACTTAAAACGCGGACCCACAAAGTAGATGTGACTAATAACGTGAGAAAATTGCAATGTTAAGCTGATGCATTAGTCACACACACACACACACACACACACACACACACACACACACACACACAGTGCTGTGGTGACACTACCCAAATAAAATCTGGTCAGTAGTGGTCCGTTCACCTGGATGGTTTGGTGTAGAGGCAGTTGACAAAGTGTGAATTGTAATAGATAAGCACCAGTCAGTAACTGCATACATACAGTGGGTAGTAAAAGTATTTACCCCCTCTTTAACTTCTCCACATTTTTGTAGTGTTATAGCCTGGAATTGAAATGCTCTTAATTGACATTTGGCTTACACAATTTGAAGATGCACAAAATATTTTCACTGACACAAGTGTAAAGTACAAACCAACAAGCAGATAATGTTTTGTTGCATAAGTGTTCACCCCCTGGGTCAGTACATTTCACTGCAATAACAGCTGCAAGACTTCTGGGATATGTCTTTATCAGCTTTGCATATCTGGATCCTGATTTAATGTAACTTATTTATGGGGGGGGGGGGGGGGGGGGATTGTTTGTTTGTTTGTGCTTGCCAATTATTTTTAAGTTAGTTAAACCTGATAAAATGGCCAATGAGTATATAAAGAGGGTAGCCATATTAATTAAAAGTGGCAGCTGAGTGGATGCAGTATCAGCTGGGGAGAAAATACAGAGGCGGACATGTTGAACAGGACTGAAGTGTGTCACAGCAGAGAAATGAGAAAAGTGTGAACGAAAATGAGCTTGTGATCAGGAGACATAAAGCGCCAGCCAGTTAGCCACCTAGCTTACTGGAGTTTAATTGCATATATATATATATATATATATATATATATATATATATATATATATATATATATATATATATATAATGTAGTAGGAGTGACATGAAGTGTATTTACCTCTGAGGGCAAGGGCACTTTGTGACTACATGTGTGACAGTGTGTGTAGACGAGCAGAAAGCAGAAGCACCAAAGCGACACACAGAGCCTCCAGCCTCCAGCAGCCATCGCCTTATTGCAGCCGGAAAAACTGCCTCCGACCCGGCCTGATTTTCCTCTTCTGCCCGGTGTAAAGCTTCAGTTTTAACATTCATACCTCACACGATAAAGCGGAAAGGCAGAATACATGCGCTTTGTTAGAAATGTATCGTCCATTCACTCACTGGTTATTTCCAAATACCGGCTTTGACAGCTCGCATAACGCTAATGGGAAGCTAGCAACAGTAAAAGGCATACAAAACAAATATGGCAGCGTTGTATTCAAAATAACAGTCTACCGGATTTCATTTAGTATAAATAAATAGATAAGTAGATAGATAGATAGATATTCACCAATTACAGCATCACAGAATTAAAAGTATACTAAAAGTAATTTAATATTATAAATTAAACAAAACAAACAAAAGAAACCATCACAAAAATTCTAATGGTTTCCACTTCAAATACCATTACAATCCATCATCTAACAATTAAAACCATTATCATGATTAGTCCATAATGGTATACACTAGACCTAGACATAACATGCTACCAATAGAAGGCAACAAGTTATCAGTAGAAACCCACAGGGACCTCCTACTTCACGAAGCGTAGCTTTATATTAACACATAAAACCTGGTACAGAGCAGTTGATTCTCCAGTCAGAGGGTGTTGATAAATTTACTGTAAAAGCACAGCTTGAACAGTTGTTCTGGCTGTAACATAAATTCTTTCTTCTTCTTTTTTTCCTTCGTCTTGTTAACTTCAAGAGGGAGAAAACATAAAGGTTTGTGAGGGGATGGCTGTTAGTTTCTGATAACTAATAGGAACTAATTTGTTTCAAGGACATTCTATAAAATAACTTTAAATGGATAAAAAGTATAATGTGCTGTTCTTTGATTACTAAAAATAATGCTAGGTTTTGGGAAAATTGTTGTGGTATGGAGGAATAAAACATTTTATGGTGGTAATGGCATCACACCATCCTGTCACTGATTATGTTCCTATTATTTTCCTATAACTGCATGCTCGGTCATCTTTTATTCCTTTACATTAGCCCTGTAATACTGTGCAAAGAAAAAAAAAAAACAATCACCATTCAGGTTGCAGTGTTTTAAAAGATTTTCCCTTACAGAAAGAAATATACAAAATTGTATGCAAAATATCTGGTAAGAGATACACCTGTCATTCCTTTTTGTTTGATAGACATTTTTATTAATTGTGTGCATTATTAATTAATCAATAAAAGGACGGTGATAAAATGTCAACTTTATATTAAGCAATCATCTCATGCATGAAAGAAGAAATCATTTTGAGTGATTATTAATATATTTTTTAAAAAATGTAAAGCAAGGTATTCGACAGAGGGTGAAAGAAGGTC